>NW_019945675.1:0-8321 GCF_002910315.2 Salvelinus sp. IW2-2015 | reverse complement strand
TCTCTCCTCTCTCTCTCTCTCTCTCTCTCTGTCTCCTTCTCTCTCTGACATGCTGACTGCCAGGAATCGTTCCCACCGAGCTGTCTTCCAGAGAATTTTAATGTCCCATTTCTCTCTTACCTAAGCCACCTCCCAATATATTTTTTAGATGTTCTGCAGCACGTTTGCCAACCGGCTCACAACTGCAGACCATGTTTTACTCCATGCCAGCCAGGGACCACCACATTCTGGCTTCTTCACACCTCTGTCCTGTATCCGTTCTGCAGACCACTCCCTCACTCCGTGACCATGCTTGCTATACATCGTTGGCGTGGTTTTCGTTTACAACTTTAAGCATTTCCTCGGCACTCTAAGCTGGTCCATCAAACTCCGTCTCCCATCGGTACGGTGCATCTCGCGTGTCTCCGTCTGCTCCTCATCCTCCACTTTTTCACTTCTTAACATTGCAAATGCAACAACGATGTTTTCAACTTGTAAGCTCATCTGTGCAGTCTAAGCCTCCAGATTTTCTGTTTCTCTGCTTGGCTCTCCTCGGGTCGTCCTTGCTGCTCTCTCTCTCTGCGTCTCTCTCTTCTCTACTAGTCTTCTGCTCTCTCTCACCTGCTCCTGATGTGCTCTCCCATACTCTCTCTCTCTCCGTTCTCGTGATCGTCTGAACCTCCGATTCTCTCTCTATCTCCAGTCTCGTCTCTCTGCGCTCATCTCTCATACATCGTGTTCTCTACTCATCTCGTGCTACTGCTCTGCTCTACCCGCGTCATCGCTGCTGACGATCATGTATCTCCTCTTTCATCTCTGCATCTTCGTCTCTCTCCTCTTCTAGTGTGCTGCTCTACTTCTCTCCTTTAATTTCCCACTTCAGTGTTTCAGATATGACGATGATACCGCTTATTTCTGCCAAGAGCATCAAGCATTTATCACCGGCTCATTAAAGAACCAAGCTGGTGGTGTTCCGAGCTTGTGTGGTTCAATGACGATGTGGTTGAGTTTGCTAGCTTTGAACTTACTGATCACACAAGATATTTTATAAACGCAACGATGCAAACGAATTTTCAAGGGATTTGCTGAGTTAAAAAGTTTCACTAGAGTGGAGGAGAAAATCAGTCAATTTCACATCACCCCAAACCAAAACAAAAGGTACAAAGGTGGGAGTTTATCGGTATAGGGCAGCACCCCTCATTCACATTCTGGACAACACCAATTGCTTTTATCGACCGAGCAATTGGGAATTTATGGCAGATAATGTCGCAACTGATTAGGACACAGATGACCTTAAACAAAAAGGGGTAGTGGATTGAGGAAGTCAAGTAAAAATCCCCGTCCAGGTTCTGGCGTGTGACCAGCAGCATGGCTTGCGACACGTTCTGGTCCTGTCGCATAGCGAGTTAGTATTTTACGACACTCTGATCTCGTGCGGGACCCATATGCGTTGATACACACACTCCTCTTCCTACTCGGCTGTGTTTCGAAGTTGCCAGTGGAATTTTTGGGTCTCATAGACCACATGGGGACTGTGCGAGATGCCCCTATGTTTGCCGTTAACATGCCTGATAACAAAATGGGGGCGGGCATGGACCAAAAATCCAGCAGCAAGGTCTTTCGCAGACTGCCATTGGCTGGGCGGAAAGAATGAGGGCGAGCGAGACAATTGTGGGGCACCTACCATTTCCACCCAGCCCGATCTCATCCAACCCATGTATCTGCTGTGGCATTCAAATTGCCATCGATAAAATGCGATTGTGTTGTCCAGAGCTTATGGCCTGCCCATACCATAACCCCACCGCCACCATGGGACACTCTGTTCACAACGTTTGACATCAGCAAAACCACTCGCCCACAGAACACCATCTGCCATCTGCCCAGGTACAGTTGAAACCAGGATTAATCCATGAAGAGGACACTTCTCCAGCGTGCCAGTGGCCATCGAAGGATGAGCATTTACCCACTGAAGTCGGTTTACGACGCCGAACCGAACTCCTGGGCTGGCGAAACTTAACCACGCCAGCCCAGGACCACCACATCTGGCTTCTTCCATTCTTCAGTTGAACATCGTTGTTCCATTCTTTAGATGAAACCCTGGTGAGGACGACGAGCAGCAGAGAGCTTCCCTGAGACGGTTTTTGACAGTTTGTGCAGATATTCTTTAGGTTGTACAAACCCACAGTTTTATCAGCTTGTCCGGGTGGGTGTTCTCAGACGATCACGACAGGTGAAGAAGCCAGATGTGGTGGTCCTGGGCTGGCATGATAAACATGGTCTGCAGTTGTGAGGCGGGTTGCACGTGCTGCAGAATCTAAAAAAATATATTGGAGGTGGCTTATGGTAGAGAAAATGGACATTAAATTCTCTGGAAACAGCTCTGGTGGACATTCCTGCAGTCAGCATGTCAACTGCACGCTCCCTCAAAACTTGAGACATCTGTGGCGCCAAATCCACTTGTTTTTAGTAGTGCGGAAGATGGCCCTGTCATAAATGGTGGCCTTCAAAACCAACCAAAATAGTTTTTGTTTGGGTGTTGATAGTGTTATGATTATGTAAATGTCTCTCTCTCTCTTCTCAATGGTCGAGTCCAAGTTATACCCTACATAGTGCACTGCTTTTACCAGGGCCATAGGGAGTAGTGACTACAAAGGGAAATAGGGTGCCATTTGGATGCGCCCATGAAAGGATGAGCCATGTGAACAATGGATGTCCTTCTTTTCCACCTGCTGGCCACTATTTGGGCGAGCTGCCGTTGATTTGCGAGTTTTGCCCCAGCAGAACCTATCTGAACTGGTTGGTAAATTAGATTAGATTCTCTAATGACGATGTATTCAACTAAGAAGGAACAACGATGTTTCATCTAAAGAATGAACAACGATGTTTCATCTAAAGAATGGAACAACGAATGTTTCATCTAAAGAATGGAACAACGATTGTTTCATCTGAAGAATGGAACAATGAATGTTTCACTAAAGAATGGAACAACGATGTTTCATCTAAAGAATGGAACAACGATGTTTCATCTAAAGAATGGAACAACGATGTTTCATCTAAAGAATGAACAACGATGTTTCATCTAAGAATGGAACAACGATGTTTCAACCTAAGAATGGACAACGATGTTTGATTTGATTTTGATTGCGTGTCTGAAATGGAACCCTATTCCTATATCCTATTTCTTAGAGCTCTGAACAAAGTAGTGCACTACCTAGGGAATAGTGGTGCTGGTCTAAAGTAGTGCACTACCTAGGGAATAGGGTGCTGGCTTAAAGTAGTGCAACTACCTAGGGAATAGGTGCTGGTCTAAGAGTGCACTACCTAGGGAATAGGTGCTGCGTCTAAATAGTGCACTACCTGGAATAGGTGCCATTTGGGAACGGTTGGCTTTCTTTCATGCCTTCACTGCTCCCTTCTCAGCACCGGGTACATTTCACACTGATGCTTAGTTTTCTTTCTCTTGTGACCAAACAGACAGATATTAGATTCGTCCACATTCCTCTGTCTATCTTGTTCTGTCTGTCTGTAGGAATGGATGTCGGACAGAGAGATTGTGTGGATGTCAGTGAGACCGTACGACAGTTCTAATTTCAAAAGTCAACCGTTTCTATTTCTCTAAATGTATGTGCTATGTCATAGTGTCCGAAGAGGCTTTATTTGTGCCTCTTGGTGTCGTTCAAACAGGTTACACAAACAGAAACGTTAGGTGGTTGTATTCTTGCTGTCATAGGACGTCGGAGACGCTATGTGAAAGGATGTAGTATTTCATTCAGTCACAGTTCTAATTCTCCCAATTACTGCTTTTTGTAGAAGAGGTTTCCTTTTTTGTTTCTTGGTGTCATTTGTTCAGTTAACTGAAAAGTATGCCTTGTGCGAGCCAGAATGGCCCGTAGGGGCAGGAGAGAGGCTATCTCCTGTTTCAGTAGCTTGAGGCAGCAATGATGTATCCACCCTGGACAGGACGCTCAACTGGAAGGTGATCAGATATTGTCACCTGTTTCCAACAAGGACCTTTTTTTGTCCCAGAGTTAAATAGCTTTTGGAAAACATATCCCATCTCCTCTTCCCTATACTGCCCTGGGCCTTTCCGGCGGTTGTAAAAGCTTGGTTGAGGATTTAATCGCTTGTCTCTGTTTAACACCAGGATTTAATAGCTGTCTCTGTTTTAACACCAGGATTTAATAGCTTGTCTCTGTTTTTAACACCAGATTTAATAGCTTGTTCTCTGTTTTAACACCAGGATTTAATAGCTTGTCTCTGTTTAACACCAGAATTTAAATAGCTTGTTCCAGTTTAACACCATGCCAAGAGTGTGCCAAAGCTGTCATCAAGGGCAAAGGGTAACTACTTTGAAGAATCTCAAATATATAATGTATTTTGATTTGTTTAACACTTTTTTTGGTTACTACATGATTCCATATGTGTTATTTCATAGTTTTGATGGTTTCAATATTATTAAACAATGTAGAAAATAGCAAAAATAAAGAAATCCCTTGAATGAGTAGGTGTGTCCAAACCTTGGACTGGTTCTGTAAATAGTTGGCCCAAATTCAGTCTACTTTAAAAAATATGTTTGCTCAGCTTTCTCTCATATGTTCATTTAACTACAAATTATAATTTGTCATTTTACCTAGAAAAAGATGTGGAACTAGTTACACCACACTGGTTTCAACATACAATGATTTTCAACTTACATATTTGACACACATTTGTCATTGTACATGTTTCTTTACAGTAATTGATATTCAACATGTCCTCGCCTGGGATTTGAACTCAGAACCTCTTGGTTAATGGCATTCTGAGCTGCCTGCGACACCACCATGATTTAATTAGATTTTTTTATTTTTTTTATTATGTTTGAAGTTGTCAATTTTAAGTTATAACCTTTATGAATATCTTCTCAATAAGGTTTAACTTCTTAGTCAGTATTAATTAATGATGTATACTGAACAAAAATATAAACGCAACATGTAAAGTGTTGGTCCCATGTTTCATGAGCTGAAATAAAAGATCCCAGAAATGTTCCATACGCACAAAAAGCTTATTTTGCACAAATTTGTTTACATCCCTGTCGGTGAGCATTTCTCCTTTGCCCAGATAATCCATCCACCTGACAGGTGTGGCATATCAAGAAGCTGATTAAACAGCATGATCATTACACAGGTGCACCTTGTGCTGGGGACAATAAAAGACCACTCTAAAATGTGCAATTTTGTCACACAACACAATGCCACAGATGTCTCAAGTTTTGAGGGAGCGTGCAATTGGCATGCTGACTACAGGTATGCCCACCAGAGCTGTTGTCAGATAATTGAATGTAGGCCCAACCGGCCTCACAACCACAGACCACGTGTATGGTGTCGTGTGGTTGAGCAGTTTGCTGATGTCAACATTGTGAACAGAGTTCCCCATTTTGGCGGTGGTTATGTTATGGGCAGGCATAAGCTACGAACAACAAACACAATTGCATTTGAATGCCCAGAGATACAATGATGAGATCCTGAGAGCCATTGTCGTGCCATTCATCCACCGCCATCACCTCATGTTTCAGCATGATAATGCACGGAAGCATGTCGCAAGGATCTGTACACAATTCCTGGAAGCTGAAAATGTCCCAGTTCTTCCATGGCCTGCATACTCACCAGACATGTCACCCATTGAGCATGTTTGGGATGCTCTGGATCGACGTGCACGACAGCATGTTCCAGTTCCCGCCAATATCCAGCAACTTCACACAGCCATTGAAGAGGAGTGGGACAACATTCCACAGACCACAATCAACAACCTGATCAACTCTATGTGAAGGAGATGTGTCATGCTGCTTGAGGCAAATGGTGGGCACACCAGATACTGACTGGTTTTCTGATCCACACCCCTACTTTATTTTTTAAGGTATCTGTGACCAACAGATGCATATCTGTATTCCCAGTCATGTGAAATCCATAGATTAGGGCCTAATGCATTTGTTTCAATTCACTGATTTCCTTATAAACTCAGCAAAAAAAGAAATGTCCCTTTTTCAGGACCCTGTCTTTCAGAGATAATTCGTAAAAATCCAAATAACTTCACAGATCTTCATTGTAAAGGGTTTAAACACGGTTTCCCATGCTTGTTCAATGAACCATAAACAATTAATGAACATGCACCTGTGGAACGGTCGTTAAGACACTAACAGCTTACAGACGGTAGGCAATTAAGGTCACAGNAGACCTTTTTTGTCCCAGAGTTAAATAGCTTTTGGAAAACATATCCCATCTCCTCTTCCCTATACTGCCCTGGGCCTTTCCGGGGTTGTAAGCTTGTTGAGGATTTAATAGCTTGTCTCTGTTTTAACACCAGGATTTAATAGCTTGTCTCTGTTTAACACCAGGATTTAATAGCTTGTCTCTGTTTAACACCAGGATTTAATAGCTTGTCTCTGTTTTAACACCAGGATTTAATAGCTTGTTTCTGTTTAACACCAGGATTTAATAGCTTGTTTCTGTTTTAACACCAGGATTTAATAGCTTGTCTCTGTTTAACACCAGGATTTAATAGCTTGTTCCAGTTTAACACCATGCCAAGAGTGTGCAAAGCTGTCATCAAGGCAAAGGGTAACTACGTTGAAGAATCTCAAATATAACATGTATTTTGATTTGTTTAACACTTTTTTTGGTTACCACATGATTCCATATGTGTTATTTCATAGTTTTGATGTTTTCACTATTATTATACAATGTAGAAAATAGCAAAAATAAAGAAATCCCTTGAATGAGTAGGTGTGTCCAAACCTTGGACTGGTTCTGTAAATAGTTGGCCCAAATTCAGTCTACTTWAAARKATGTGTTTGCTCARCTTCTCTCATATGTTCATTTAACTACAAATTATAATTTGTCMATTTTACCTAGAWAAAGGATGTGGAACTAGTTACACACACTGGTTTTAACATACAATGATTTCAACTTACATATTTGACACACATTTGTCATTGTACATGTTTCTTTATACAGTAATTGATATTCAACATGTCCTCRCCTGGGATTTGAACTCAGAACCTCTTGGTTAATGGCATTCTGAGCTGCCTGCGACACCACCATGATTTAATTAGATTTTTTTATTTTTTTTATTATGTTTGAAGTTGTCAATTTTAAGTTATAACCTTTATGAATATCTTCTCAATAAGGTTTAACTTCTTAGTCAGTATTAATTAATGATGTATACTGAACAAAAATATAAACGCAACATGTAAAGTGTTGGTCCCATGTTTCATGAGCTGAAATAAAAGATCCCAGAAATGTTCCAGATATGTTCCAGTAAACACAAAAGCTTATTTTCGCTACAAATTTGTTGTACATCCTGTCGGTGAGCAATTCTTTGGCCCAGATAATCCTCCGACCTGACAGGGTGTGGCATATCAAGAAGCTGATTAAACAGCATGTCATGTACACAGTGTGCACTTGTGCTGGGAAATAGAGGTCTGTGCTAATGATCTGTAATGTAAATGTATAAAGACCTACGTCTAAAATGTGCATTGTTGACACACGGTAAGACAGAGTGGCCGACAGGAGTTTCTCAAGTTTTCGAGGGAGCGTGGCCATTGGCATGCTGACCTGCAGTATTGGATACCGTTGTCACGCACAGAGCTTGGTCAGATATGAATGGTAAGGCCCAGCAGTTTGGGGCCTCCTTACAACATACTGGACACACATGTCGTATTAAGGACCCGGTTGTTCGCGATATGGTGGTTGTCGCTTTTTGCCTTTTTGATATAGTCAAACAGTTGTGAAGCATTGATCAGTTCCCCTATTTTTATTTCGGGATTGTGTTATGGTAATGGCTGAGTGCATAAGTCACTACCTTCACTCTGTATTCAGAAATCTATATTATACACCTGTGTACCTGTGTAGAAATTTCAATTTATTGGGCATTGGCTACTACGGAATGATGAATCCCTGCAGGATAGACTGCATTTAGTCCATGATGGCCAGTCGGGTCTTTCCAATCCCCACTGACATTTCTTGCGTTGTCTAGCCCTCAGGTTGTTCTAAATCTTATGGCTACTATGCCTCCCTTTCGGTAGAGCTCGCCCATTTTTACTCAGCCGAAGGATTCTGTACACAATTCCTTGGGAAGCTGAAATGTCCCCAAAATGTTCTTCCAGGCCTGGCTACTCACCAGACATGTCACCCATTGAGCATGTTTGGGATTGCTCTGATCGCGTGCACGACAGCATTGTTCCAGTTCCACGCCAATATCCAGTAACTTCACACAGTTCATTGGAAGATCGGTGGACAACTTCCAGGCCAACATCACAGCTGTCAATTCTATGTGTAAGAGATGTTTGTGCTGCTAGCAGAGAAAAC
>NW_019945674.1:47511-54404 GCF_002910315.2 Salvelinus sp. IW2-2015 | reverse complement strand
CAAGGTTTAGAGGAGGAAGGCGTAAGCCGAGAGGACGTGGTCGAAGGCTGAGGAGGCGTCAAGGTGTAGAGGGAGGTTGTCCAGAGGTAAGGAGTGTTGTCAAGGTTAGAGAGGCGTGTCAAGGTTAGAGAGTGTTGTCAAGGGTTAGAGGACGTGTTGTAAGGTTAGAGAGTGTATGTCAAGGTAGAGGACGTTTTGTCAAAGGTTTAGAGGACGTGTTGTCAAGGCTTAGAGGACGTGATTGTCAAAGGCTAGAGGACGTGTTGTCAAGGCTTAGAGGGACGTGTTGTCAAGGCTAGAGACGTGTTGTCAAGCTAGAGGACGTTGTCAAGCTAGAGGAGTGTTGTCAAGGTAGAGGGACTTTCAGCTGAGAGTGTGTCAAGGCTAGAGGAACGTGTTGTCAAGGCTAAGCAGGACGTGTTGTCAAGGCTAGAGGACGTGTTGTCAAGGCTAGGTTAGCAGACGTGTTGTCAAGGCTAGAGACGTGTTGTCAAGGAGCGGTTCGTAGAGGACGTGTTGTCACGGCTAGAGGACGTGGTGTCAGGCTAGAGGACGTGTGTGTCAAGGCTAGAGGAGTGGTGAGCTGAGGATTGTCAAGGCCTAGAGGAGGTGGTGTCAAGGCTAGAGGAGGTGTGTCAAGGCTAGAGCGAGGTCGGTGTCAAGGCTAGAGGGAGGTGGTGTCAGGCTAGAGGAAGGGTGGTGTCAATGGTAGGAGTGTGTCAAGAAGGAGGTATTGTCAGGTTAGAGGAGTGGTGTCAAGGTAGAGGAGGTGTTTGTTCAAGGTTAGAGGGGTGTTGGTCAGGTTAGAGAGGTGTTGTCAGGTTAGGAGGAGGTGTTGTCAAGGTTAGAGGAGGTGTGTCATGGTTAGAGAGGTGTTGTCAAGGGTTTAAGAGGAGGTTGTTGTCAGGTTAGAGGAGGTGTTGTCAAGGTTGAGGAGGTGTTTGTCAAGGTTAGAGAGGTGAGTGGGAGTTTGTCAAGGTTAGAGGAGGTTGTTGTCAAGGTTAGAGGCCAGGTGTTGTCAGGTAGAGGAGGTGTTGTCAAGGTTAGAGGAGGTGTTGTCAAGGTTAGAGGAGGTGTTGTAAAGGTTAGAGGGAGGTGTTGTTCAAGGTTAGAGGAGCGTGTTGTCAAGGTTAGAGAGGGTCAGGTTAGGGGTTTCGTCAAGGTTAGAGGAGGTTTGTTCAAGGTTAGAGGGAGGTGTTGTCAGGTTTAGAGGGGTGTTGTCAAGGTTAGAGGAGGTTTGTTGTCAAGGTTAAGAGGTGTTGCAAGGTTAGGAGGTGTGCAAGGTTAGAGGAGGTGTTGTCAAGGTTAGAGGAGGTTTTGTCAAGGTTAAGAGGAGGTGTTGTCAAGGTTAGAGGAGGTGTTGTCAAGGTAGAGGAGGTGTTGCAGTGAGGTTTGTAATCTGGAGGAAGTGTTGTAGGCGTGAAGGCTAGAGGAGGTGTTGTCAAGGCTAGAGGAGTGTTGTCAAGGCTTAGAGGAGGTGTTTGTCAAGGTTAGAGGAGGTGTTGTCAAGGTTAGAGAGTGTTGTCAAGGTTATGAGGGGTTAAGGGAGTGTTGTCAAGGTTAGAGGAGGTGTTGTAAGGTTACGAGAGGGTAGGTTAGAGAGGTGTGCAGGTTAGAGGAGGTGTTGTCAAAGGTTAGAGGAGGTGTTGTCAAAGGTACGAGGGAGGTGTTTTGTCAAGGTTAGAGGAGGTGTTGTCAAGTTAGAGGAGGTGTTGTCAGGGTTAGGAGGTCAAGGTAGGGTGCTTGTTTGAATCTGGAGGAAGTGTTGGTCAAAGGCTAAGGATGGTGTTGTCAAGCTAGAGGAGGTGTTGTCAAGGCTAGGGAGGTGTTGTCAAGGACTAGAGGAGGTGTTGTCAAGGCTAGAGGAGGTGTTGTCAAGGTAGAGGGGTGTGCTCAAGGCTAGAGGAGGTTGTTGTCAAGGCCAGAGGAGGTGTTGTCAAAGATAGCAGGGGTGGTTTGTCAAGATAGAGGAGGTGTTGTCAAAGGATAGAGGAGGTGTTGTTCAAAGATAGAGGAGGTTTGGTTGTCGAGTCTAGACGACTTGTTTGTGAATGGATTCACTTGCTGCCAACTGGTTGGCATGAAATATGAATACAAAATCATGCGTTTTGATTACATGCGTCTTCGAACGTCTAAACTGGATGGAACAGACAGACGGGTGGACAGACAGTAGTAGTAGTGCTTCCTCAGTTATGCCTTACGGTGGCCAGTCTAAACACGGCCTCTTGGCAGGACTGGAGGGATACAGTAGGAAACACCAGTCTAACAGGCCTCTGGCTGGTACAGTAAAGAAACCACCAGTCTAAGCAGGCCCTCTGGCTGGTAACAGTAAGAACACGCAAGTCTACGGACCTCTGGTTGGTACAGTAAGAAACACCATCTAACAGGCCTCTGGCTGGTTACAGTAAGAAACACCAGTCTCAACAGGCCTCTGGTGGTACAGTAAAAAACACCAGTCTAATTAGGCCCTGTGGGCTGGTACAAGTAAGGCAATAAAAACCAGTCTAACAGGCTTTCTGGCCGGACCTGGAGGGAATACAGTAGGAAACACCAGTCTAACACGTGCCTCTGGCATGTACAGTAGAGAACACCAGTCTAACAGGCCTCTGTGGCTGGTACAGTAAAAAACACCAGTCTACAAGGCCTCTGGCTGGTACAGTAGGAAACCCGTCTCAACAGGCCTGGAGTCGTCGAGTCAATGTGACTTCAGGTACACAGAGTCAATTGTGGAGGGCTATATACAGGAGACCGGTACCAGATCTAAGTGGAGGCTATAATCAGTGCGAGGTCACGTGACATTACAGGTACAGACGGTCAATGTGGAGGCTATATACAGGGGGTACCGGTACCGAGTCACTGTGGAGGTATATCCAGGAAGTACCGGTAACAGAGTCAATGTGGAGGCTATAAATACAGGAGGTACAGTACAAAGGTCAATGTGGACGGCTATATACAGGGCTGGTACGGTAACAGAGTCAATATGAGGCTTATACAGACGTGAGGTATCCGCCCCCGCTACAAGAGTCAATTGGAAGGCTATTATCAGGGAGTACCGGTTAACAGAGTCAATGTGGAAGCTATATACAGGAGTACCGTACAGAAGTAATGTGGAGCTATATTACAGGAGGTACCAGTACAAGGTCAATGTGGGACTATATATAGGGTACCGGTACCGAGTCACGCCTCCTCTGGCCTCGACGCCTCCTCTGGCCTCGACGCCTCCTCTGGCCTCGACGCCTCCTCTGGCCTCGACGCCTCCTCTGGCCTCGACGCCGCCTCTGGCCTCGACGCCGCCTCTGGCCTCGACGCCGCCTCTGGCCTCGACGCCGCCTCTGGCCTCGACGCCGCCTCTGGCCTCGACGCCTCCTCTGGCCTCGACGCCTCCTCTGGCCTCGACGCCGCCTCTGGCCTCGACGCCGCCTCTGGCCTCGACGACGCCTCCTCTAGCCTCGACAACACCTCTAACATTGTTCCTGACTCTTACAATAAAACTAGATTTAAAACCTTTCTTGATCCCAGTCCAAGTGAAACATGGATTTCATGTCATTGCCCTTTAGCCGTGTGTTACCAGGCACCTTCGAGGCAACACTATTTCACTCATAAACTGTTTCTCTCTCTCCCTCTCTGTCTGGGCTACCTCTGCAGGAGTAGCTGAATGATGTCATTGACTATGGAAAGCCTGAAAGTCGTCCATACTTCAATTTCCAGACATGGGCTACGGCCTGGGGCCCTGGGCACATGATCTACTACACTTAACACACCATAGACCCGAATAAGAGAACACATGTGGGAAATAGCCTACCCACACTGAGACAGCTGAACTTCATTAAAACATTCATTTACTGCATCTAGCTGTCTCCTATGGACATATACAGTGCATTCGGAAAGTATTCTGACCCCGGGACTTTTTCCACAATTTGTTAGGTTACAGCCTTATTCTAAAATTGATTAAATTGTGTTTTTTCCTCATCAATCGACACKCAATAKCCCATAATGACATCACAATACCCCATAATGACATCACAATACCCCATAATGACATCACAATACCCAATAATGATGAAGCAAAAACAGGTTTTAGACATTTTTGCAAACGTAATAAAATAATAAACGGAKATTTCACATTTACATAAGTATTCAGACCAGCCTGAAGTCTTCTTGGGTATGAAGATACAGGCTTGGCACACCTGTATTTGTGGATTTTATCCCATTCTTTTCTGCAGATCCTCTCAAGCTCTGTCAGGTTGGAAGGGGAGCGTCACTGCACAGCTGTTTTCAGGTCTCTCCAGAAATGTTCAATTGGGATCAAGTCCGGGCTCTGGCTGGGCCACGGCCACTGAAGGACATTCAGAGACTTGTCGCGAAGCCATTCCTGCATTGTCTTGGCTGTATACTTAGGGTCGTTGTCCTGTTGGAAGGTGAACTTTCGCCCAGTCTGATGTCCTGAGCACTCTGTAGGAGGTTTTCATCAAGGGATCTCTCTGTACTTTGCTCCATTCATCTTTTCCTCTGTCCTGACTACGTAGTCTCCAGTCCCTGCCGCTGAAAAACATCCCCACAGCACGAAGCTGCCACCACCATGCTTCACTGTAGGATGGTGCCAGGTTTGCTCCAAGGGTGACACTTGGTTTTCAGGCCAAAGAGTTCAATCTTAGTTTTTATCAGACCACGGAATCTCGTTTATCATGATCTGAGAGTCTTTCAGTGCATTTTGGCAAACTGTAAGTTGGCTGTCAGTGCCTTTTACTGAGGAGTGGCTTCCGTTCTGGCCACTCTACCATAAAGGGCAGATTGTGGAGTGCTGCAGAGATGGTTGTCCTTCTAGAAGGTTCTCCCATCTCCACAGAGGTCTGTTCCCGCGATTGCTCAGTTTGAACAGGAGCCCAGCTCTAGGAAAAGTCTTGGTGATTCCATACTTTCCATTTAAGATTGATGGAGGCCACTGTGTTCTTGTGGATCTTAAATGCTGCTGACATTTCTTGGCGACTCTTCCGCAGATCTGTGCCGCGACAATCATCCTGTCTCAGAGCTCTACAGACAATTCCTTCGACCTCGTGGCTTGGTTGTTGCGCTGACATGCATTGTCAACAGTGTGACCGTATATAGACAGATGTGCCTTTCCAAATCATGTCCAATCAATTTAATTTACAACAAGTGGACTCCAATCAAGATGTAGAAACATCTCAAGGATGATCAATGGAAACAGGATGCGACGGATCTCAATTTTGAGTCTCACAGCAAGGTCTGAATATTATGTAAATAAGTTTTTCCGTTATTATATTTATAAACCCAAAAAACTTTTCGCTTTGTCATTATGGGGCATTATGTGTGGATTGATTAGGATTTATTTTTTATGTAATCAATTTTAGAATAAAGCTGTAACGTAACAAAGTGTGGAAAAGGTCAAAGGGTCTGAATACTTTCCGAGGCACTGTCGTCTCCTATAGTCATATAGACTATCTACTGACCTACTGTCTCTATACTCATATAGGCTTCTCTACTGCACTAGCTGTCTCCTATAGTCATATAGATATCTACTCTCAGCTTTGTCTCCTATAGTCATATAGACTACTCTACTGCAATCTAGCTGTCTCCTATCTCATAACTCTCACTGCATAGCTGCTCCTATAGTCATATAGACTTACTCTAGTGCATTAGCTGTCTCTATAGTCATATAGACTACTCTACATCTAGTGTCTCTATAGTCATATAGACTATCTACTCATCTAGCTGTCTCTATAGTATATAGACTACCTACTGCACATATGTCTCCTATAGTCATATAGACTACTCTACTGCTCTACTGTCTCCTATAGTCATATAGACTACTCTACTGCATCTAGCTGTCTCCTATATCATATGACTACTCTACTGCACCTATGCTGTCTCCTATATGCATATAGACTACTCTACGTCACTCTAGCTGTTCCTCCTATTAGTCATATAGAACTACTCTCATGCATCTAGCTGTCTCCATAGTCATAATGACTACTCTCTACTGCATCTAGCGTCTCCTATATCATATAGACTACTCTACTGCATCCTAGCTGTCTCTATGCATATACTCTCTTACTGGCACTAGCTGCTCCTAAGTCAAGCCTCTGCATCAGGCTCTATGTCATAAGACTACTCACCTGCACCAAGGCTTTCTCCTATAGTCATATAGACTACTCTGACTGCATCTTAGCTGCTCTATGTAATTATAGACTACTCGTACTGTGTCTAGCTGTTCCTATAGTCATAAAGGACTACTCGCTACTTCATCTACTGTCCCTATAGTCATATAAGGACTACTCTACTGCACCTAGCTGTTCTCCTATGAGTCATATAGGACTTACCTACTGCAACCTATGCTGTCTACCGATAGTAATATATCAGACTACTCTACTGTCATCACTTCTCCTATAGATAAGAGAGACTACCTACTGTTCTATGCTGTCTCCTATATCATATAGACTACTCTACTGCATTTAGCTGTCCCTATATAGTCATATAGACTACTCTACTGCATTCTAGCTGTCTCCTATACAATAGACTACGCTACTGCGTCGAGCTGTCTCCTTATAGTCATATTAGACTACTCTACATGCATCTAGCTGTCTGCCTAATTCATATAGACTACTCTACTGCATCTAGCTGTCTCCTATAGTATGATAGCACTACTCTACTGCGCTAGCTGTCTCCTATAGTTTCATATAGACTACTCTACTGTCACTTCCTATAGATTGCTCTCACTCATTAGGTCTATATATAGCACTTCTACTGCATCTACTGTCCTATTCAGCTACCTGCTCTCTCCTATAGTCATATAGCTACTCTTCACTCTATCATGCACTCTACTGCTAGTGTCTCCTATAGTCATATAGGACTACTCTACTGGCAGCTTAGCTGTC
>NW_019945674.1:37867-41104 GCF_002910315.2 Salvelinus sp. IW2-2015 | reverse complement strand
TCATTGACTGGTTCCTCCCCTCAGAGTGGGATCTCCTCCTTCAAGGCATTTTGAGAAGGAGGCAAGGAGAGATGATGCAAGGAATTGAGGAGAGAATTGAGAGACAGCCAAGGAGAACACACCCGTTGATGTTGATCTATGGTCATGGGTGTATTTTATCCCTCATGGGTTCAGTAAAGGTTTGGGGAAGGTAAACTGATCCTAGATCTGTGTCTGTGGGTAACAGAGACACCTCCATGTTTTCTCATTAGCACAACACAGCATAGTGTACATTCCCTATATAGTGCACTACATTTGACCAGGGCTCATAGGACTAATAGGGCTCTGGTCTAAAGTAGTGCACTATTAGGGAATAGGGTGCATAGGACTAATAGGGCTCTGGTCTAAAGTAGTGCACTATTAGGGAATAGGGTGCATAGGGCTAATAGGGCTCTGGTCTAAAGTGGTGCACTATTTAGGGAATAGGGTGCCATAGGTCTCTGGTCTAAAGTAGTGCACTATATAGGGAATAGGGTTCCATTTGGGATGCACTATGGTGATCATGTAGGTGATATTTGTATTGATGGGTCATTCCTCCAATTTGGTGCCTTTTGAGAAGTTTTGTAACTTGGTAAAAAACTGTATAATGCTGATTTCTCCACATTGTTACATTCTGTAATTATGTTTAACTTCCTATAAAACATAGTTTCCCTATATTGAAACGAGAGTTCAGTTCACCTAACAGGGTTGACCTTAAAATGAGGCACAAACGTAAATGAATCACTAATCACATTAAATAAACAAAACTCTTTAGAAATGATTTTGTCAAAGCAACAAAATAACTAGGTCTTTACAATGATGCTGGATTAAATGGGATAAAATCTTCCTAGAAGGGACACAGGGACATGTTTAAATGCTGATTTTTATTTTAAATCACTTTWGCAAGCAGTTTTTCAAAATCATATTTATTGAATTCTCCATGTGGTCTATATTAAATTATATTTCATTAAGTATTACAGGCTTTTACAGTTCAATATTGGTGCACAATTTCTACTGAAAGGTCGACTTTGTTCAAAAACGCAAAAATAACAGCTGCAAACTGTATAACTGATCAATGTCATACTAGCATAGATGCACCCCACCAAAAATACAACAAATAATATATATAGACTGAAAACAAATATAAACGCAACAATTTCCACCATTTTACTGAGCTACAGTTCACAGAAAGGAAAACAGTGTAACGGAGACGCAGGGAGTCAGGAAGCAGGTGCAGTAGGTGAGTTTAACAGGAACATGGAGTGAACCCAGAAACAGGAGCAGCAATACTACCTAATGGGTTGATACAACAGAGTGCTGAAACAGAGGAAGTGATCAGGAAGTGATGKAGTCCAGGTGTTCCTCATGATGATTGTGGCCTGTGGAATGTTGTCCCGCTCCTCTTCAATGGCTGGACTAAGTTGCTGGATATTGGCGGGAACTGGAGCACACTGTTGTACATTTGTAAAACATTTATGAAAAATTGTACGCTAATATACTGTATCTTGATTACATAAGTTGTTAACCTCCTTAGTCACTACATTCTTTATGAATGAAGGGAAGTAAAAGTAAAAGTAGTCAAAAATATAAATGATAAAGAAAAGTACAGATACCCCAAAATACTACTTAAGTTGTACTTTAAAGTATTCATACTTAAGTACTTTACACAACTGGTAGTGGTCAGTGAATGTCCAAGCTAAGCAGGGCTGGGTTTGGTTAAAACCCTGGATGGGAGACCAAATTAATAGAAGAACAACATGTCAACACATATTACAAATGAAAAACCAACCCCGAAGTCTTGCTCCCGGACAAGCTAAACACCTTAGCCCGCTTTGAGGACAACACAGTACCGCTGACACAGTCTGCTCCCAAGGACTGTGAGTTCTCGTTATCCGTGTCTGACGTGAGTAAGACATTTAAGCTTAAATGTCTTAAATGTCTTACTCACGTCCTCAGAGCATGTTCAGACCAGCTGACTGGAGTGTTTACCGACATATTCAATCTCTCCCTATCCCAGTCTGCTTTCCCTACTTGCTTCAAGTTGTCCACCATTGTTCCTGTACACAAGAAAGCGAAGATAACTGAACTTAATGACTACTTCTGTCATCATGAAGTGCTTTGAGAGGCTAGTTAAGAATCATATCACCTCCAACTTACCGGACACCCTATGACCCACTTCACTTTGCTTACCGCCCCAATAGATCCGAAGATGATGCAATTGCCATCACACTGCCCATTCCCATCTGGAGAAGATGAATACCTATGTAAGAATGCTGTTCATTGACTACAGCTCAGCCTTCAACATCATAGTACCCTCCAAGCTCATCATTTCAGGTTGCAGCTATGTATACTAATTCGAATGTCACTTAAAAATTATTACACAAATCTTAAAGTAAAAGAATGGAATTAAGAAATATAGAGCAATGTCGGAGTTGCCGGAGTGTTGTATATATATATATAATGTGATGTACAGACATTGTGGACAGTTGATGGATAGAATATGTAGTATATCTGAAGAAAACATGATATAATAGTATACTGTATGTACAGCAATAGTTAAATAGGATAGGCCTTGACTAGAACACGTAGTACATACATGAAGTAGGTTAAAACAATATGTAAACATTACTAAAGTGACTTGAATACAATGTAAACATTATAAAGTAATTGGAATACAGTATCAAAATAAAGTGGGTAAAACATTATGAAACATTACTTAATGTGACCAGTGTTCCATTGATTAAGTGAATCGAATACATTGTAAACGTTATTAAAGTGTCTAGAATACAGTATAAAAAAAAAAAATGTGGTTGTAATTATAAAGTTATGTGAAACATTATTAAAAGTGACCAAAAGTGTTCCAGTATTAAAAGTGACCAGTTTCACAATTATTTAAAGTGACCAGTGTCCATTATTAAAAAGTGACCAGTAACGTTCCTATTCATTAAAGTACCAGTGTTAGTATTAAAAAAATGACCATGTTAAACATTATAAAATGACTCTGTGTTCTATTATTAAAATGACACTTGTGTACCATTATTAAAGTGACCTGTGTTCCATTTAAAGTGACCAGTGATCCATTATTAAAGTGACCAGTGATCCATTATTAAAAGTGACCAGTGATCCAATTTTAATGTGACCAGTGTTCCATTTTTAAAATGACCCTGTGTCCATTATTAAAATGACCTGTGTATCCATTATTAAAGTGGACCAGTGGTT
>NW_019945674.1:25195-37204 GCF_002910315.2 Salvelinus sp. IW2-2015 | reverse complement strand
CTGCACTGTTGGAGCTAGGAACACAAGTAATTTGCCACGCYCACAATAACATCTGCTAAATATGTGTATGTGACCAATAGAATTAGATTTTATGTCACAATCAGATCAGAAACATAACACTTTTTCTGCAAGGACATTTTTCTTTTGATGTGATTTGATTGGTGTGAAGCCAAATCCAAACTGGCCTCCCTTGTTGTTTTTTGCTGCGCCAGAACCACCCATAGTTGAGCTCAGCTCAATGCTGATTATTTCATAATTTTATTATCAACTGAGGTGGAATGCTCTGCGACAACATGTCATACTCTTTTTGACCAGACAGCATCAGATACATGRGCTACACACACTGAGACAGAGGGGCGCTGTTTCTGCTCTGATGGATTAAAGGACAATTAAGAAAACACAAGACAAAAGAACAATCTGAGATACTAAAATTATTTTGTGGCTACACTGGCATGGAATCGTCCAACTGTCAGAGTAGTAAACCATATTAATTGTCTTCACATACGAACGCGATACAGATTCTGAGTGAATTATATTTTTGTCAAAGTGAAAGTAGTGTCTGAACTGTAATCAAGAGGGGACACAGCTTTCAAACCTAACATTAGCACATTCAAATAAGTTATCAGGTCTTTCTAATTGATAGAATTTCCATTCAAGGCTTTTCTCAATGCCCTCCCAGCCAATAAAACCCAAGAGGGTGTCAGGATCTTTATAACCCTCAGATTGCGTTGGTCTTTCCACCCTGGGTACTTTGTAGATGTCTGGACAAATCTGCCTTGTATCACACGTAGCACGACCCTTCTCTGTCCACCACTGAAGGAACTTCCTGGGGTCAGTGATGTCCAGTCCAGACTGAAGCGAGGTCTCTCTCTTTTTAATTTCTGTCTCGTGTCTCTTTATTTTAGTCAGATGTTCCTCCATTTTGATGTTGACAAGACCATCCCTCCTGTCTATCTCTCTCATCGCCTCCTCTTCTCTCTGCTTCAGCTTGTTGATTACTTCCTCAAACTGGGTCCTGATTTTCTCCTTGACTTTGCTGGATTTCTCTCCTCTCTTAGAGATGTTTCTTTGTTGACTTTCTCTTTTTTGTTGCACTTTGTTCAAGACTTCATTCAGAATAGCTAATGCTGAGACCACTTCTGTCATCAGATCCCCCTGTGCCTCTCTCACAGGTCTGAATGTGTGTCCTCTGTGGTCTCTCCCTTCCTTACAGACCAGACAGATCAGCTTCCTGTCTGTCACACAGAACAGCTTCATAGCTTCTCCGTGCTCAGGACACTCATCTCCTCTCTCTCCTGTAGGTCTTTGTCCTCCGGTGTTCTCCTGTCTACTCTGCTCCAGTCTCAGCTGGTCCGCCATGTTCCTAGCCAGTCTGTTGATCTGGAAGTTTCTCTCTGTGATTGGAGCTCTACACTCAGGGCAGGGGCGTGGGAGTCCAGCCTCCAGGCTCTGTTCAAGACATCTCTTACAGAAGATGTGCTGGCAGCTGAGAAGCACAGGGTCAGTGAAGATCTCTGTACAGATGGCGCAGTAGAGGTGGTCGGTCAGGTTAGAGGAAGATGTAGCCATTCTGGAGCTGACTGTGTTGCGTTCACTGTTCACAGAAAGAGAATGAGAGAGAGAGAGAGAGAGAGAGAGAGAGAGAGAAAGTGAAAGTGAAAGTGTGCGCTTTAGATATGAGGCTTTATGACAACGCCCTCTGTTTGCCTCAGGGAGTGGATACTTTAAAGACACAGTCAAGCTAATATTTGATTTGAAGCCCACAATTAAAATCTCTTATCTTAATTAAGGGACTTTGAATCATTCAGCAAGATGCACAAAATATTTTTCACTTCTGAAATGAAATGTCAATTTAACCAAAGGGAGGTGAAATGGTATGAAATGACAAATGACAACAAAGTGGTAAGAACATAAATTAACATTTATCTTTGTGTTGGAGAATGTACTGTGACAATATTGCACTGCGACTATACTGTACTGCGTCTATACTGTACTGTGAATGTATTGCCAACACAAAACAAGAGGACTGGGTCCTCTCCTGATGCCAGAGTGCTGGGTCCTCTCCTGTAGCCAGAGGGCTGGGTCCTCTCCTGAAGCCAGAGGGCTGGGACCTCTCCTGAAGCCAGAGGACTTGGTCCTCTCCTGAAGCCAGAGGGCTGGGTCCTCTCCTGAAGCCAGAGGACTGGGTCCTCTGCTGAAGCCAGAGGGCTGGGTCCTCTCCTGAAGCCAGAGGGCTTGGGTTCTCTCCTGAAGCCAGAGGAGCTGGGTCCTCTCTGAAAGCCAGAGGGCTGGTCTCTCCTGAAGCCAGAGGACTGGGTCCTCTCCTGAGCCAGAGGCTGGGTCCTCTCCTGAAGCCAGAGGCTGGGTCCTCTCCTGAAGCAGAGGGCTGGGTCTCTCCTGAAGCCAGAGGCGGGTCCTCTCCTGAAGCAGAGCTGGGTCTCTCCCTGAAGCGAGGTGGGTCCTCTCCTGAAGCAGAGGCTGGTCCTCTCCGAAGCCAGAGGGTTGGGTCCTCTCCTGAAGCCAGAGGGCTGGGTCTCTCTGAGCAGAGGGTTGGGTCTCTCCTGAAGCCAGAGGGCTGGGTCCTCTCCTGAAGCCAGAAGGACTGGTCCTCTCCTGAAGGCCAGAGGGCTGGGTCCTCTCCTGAAGCCAGAGGACTGGGTCCTCTCCTGAAGCCAGAGGGCTGGGTCCTCTCCTGAAGCCCAGAGGGCTGGGTCCTCGTCCTGAGCCAGAGGGCTGTCCTCTCTGAAGCCAGAGGACTGGGTCTCTCCTGAGCCAGAGGGCTGGGTCCCTCTCCTGAAGCCAGAGGACTGGGTCTCTTCCTGAAGCCAGAGGGCTGGGTCCTCTCTGAAGCCAGAGGGTCGGGTCTCTCCGAGCCAGAGGGCTGGTCCTCTCCTGAAGCCAGAGGCTGGGTCCTCTCCTGAGCCAGAGGGGGGTCCTCTCTGAAGCCAGAGGCTGGGTCCTCTCCTGAAGCAGAGGGCTGGGTCCTCTTCCTGAACAGCCACGGACTGGGTCTCTCCTGAAGCCAGAGGCTGGGTCCTCTCTCTGAAGCCAGAGGGCTGGGTCCTCTCCTGAAGCCAGAGGACTGGGTCCTCTCCTGAAGCCAGAGGCTGGGTCTCTCCTGAAGCAGAGGGCTGGTCCTCTGCTGAAGCCAGAGGGCGGGTCTCTCCTGAGCAGAGGGCGGTTCCTCTCCTGAAGCCAGAGGCTGGGTCCTCTCCTGAGCCAGAGGGCTGGGTCCTCTCCTGAAGCCAGAGGCTGGGGTCCTCTCCTGAAGCCAGAGGGCTGGGTCCTCTCCTGAGCCAGAGGCTGGGTCCTCTCCTGAAGCCAGAGGCTGGGTCTCTCTGAAGCCAGAGGGCTGGGTCCTCTCCTGAGAGCCAGAGGCTGGGTCCTCTCCTGAAGCCAGAGGCTGGGTCCTCTCTGAACAGAGGGCTGGGTCCTCTCCTGAAGCCAGAGGGCTGGGTCCTCTCCTGAAGCCAGAGGGTTGGGTCTCTCTGAGCCAGAGGCTGGGTCCTCTCCTGAAGCCAGAGGCTGGGTCCTCTCCTGAAGCCAGAGGGCTGGGTCCTCTCTGAAGCCAGAGGACTGGGTCCTCTCTGAGCAGAGCGCTGGGTCTCCCTGAAGCCAGAGGACTGGTCCTCTCCTGAGCGAGGGGTCCTCTCCTGAGCCAGAGCTGGGTCCTCTCCTGAAGCCAGAGGCTGGGTCCTCTCCTGAAGCCAGAGGCTGGGTCCTCTCCTGAAGCCAGAGGGCTGGTCATCTCCTTTTACTGTTGAGGACGCTATAATCTGGATGTCCCAATCCATTGTTGACATCAACACCATTCCATTCAGACAGATGGTCTAGATTACTGACCCTAGTTACTTTGGCTTTGTTTTATTACTTACCAGGTGAATAACACTAGTTCATGATGACAGATTTACAGATTTAGCATTGTCAATATCTGTGTTGTATAAGTTTTTGTTTTGTTCTTGAAAACCCCAAGTTGACGTGTGTGTGATCAGAGCAGTGTTCTATAGTAAAACAAAGAGACACCAAGTTACCGGTTTGAAGTAGTGCCTTACAGTGCCTTCAGAGAGTATTCATACCCCTTGACTTATTTCACATTCTGTTGTATTACAACTCATTCAAATCATTACAATCAATTCAAAACCATTTAAATAAAAACATTCTCACCCATCTACACACAATACCACATAATAGCAAATGTATTGAAAATTAATACAGAAATGTCTATTACATAAGTATTCACACCCCTGAGTCAACACTTAACATCATCTTTGGCAGCGATAACAGCTATGAGTTTTTCTCGTGCTTCACGGTTGGGATGGTGTTCCTCGGCTTGCAAGCCTCCCCCTTTGCACACCTGGATTGTACAATATTAGCAAATTGTTATTTTTAATTCTTCAAGCTCTGCCAAGTTGGTTGTTGATCGTTGCTAGACAGACCAATGGCAAGACTTGAAAATGTCTTTAAGATGATTTAAGTCAAAACTGAGACTAGGCCACCCAGAAACATTCAATGTCATCTAGGTTAACAACTCCAGTGTATATTTGTCCTTGTGTTTTTCTTTATTGTCCTGACGAAAGGTGTCTCCCAGTGGCTGTTGGAAAGCTTTGCTCTATTCCATTTTCACATACTTTTATTAGTTTCAAACAGGACAATTAATAACAGTTACAGAAATATAATTGTATTCCCAACCCCAAAATAACAACATAACTACAACAACAAACAGTAAGAACAGATAAACAGAAAAAACTAAGTCCTCACATTTCCAATGAATCCCAAAATATACAGTCACATATAATGCAGATTATGCTTCAACTTTGGCCAATGTCCACATGAACAATGAGATAATTTACAGGTTTACAGTTCCAATGCTTCTACAATGTCACCAGTTTGCAAAAATTCAAAGAACAGACCCGAAATATTACGAAACTCTGGGGCTTTCTTGTTCACTATATAAGTAAATTTTTCAAGGGCCAGGCTTGGCGTCAATTATTTTAACCAATGATTGAGTTGGGGGGAGGTGAYATACTTCCAGTGGAGAGAAATTAAACATCCAGTCTGTAACAGAGGTCAACCATGTTCTTTTCTCTCCTATGTRAAGAGATGTTCTCTGGGTAAAGATTTAGGAGGCATAGTTTAGGGATGAGCGGTATTGGGGGTTAGAGGTCATCTCAGAGATATAGAGCAGCACTGAGCTCCAAAACGTTTGTATCTCAGCACACTCCCACAGGCAATGATACCAGGTGACTAGATGTGTGTTACATTTAACACACAGTTCTGGGGTTTTAGGGTCAAATGTGTGAAGCATAACAGGGGTGATATATGTTCACATTATCCAACTGTACTGCAACAATCTCAGGTGGGTATTTATTGTCTATATCTGAGCTCTAGAACATATCATACCCCTGTCCTCTGCTGAAATAACTTCCTGTATATCTTGCATCCACTGAAGTCTCAAACTATCAGAGTAGTCTTTAGACTAGCTAACATATTCCTGTTATAGTAAAATCATCTGACCTCTCCCATAACACAATCATCTGACCTCTCCCACGTTTCTACAGTGGTCAAAGGAGGTTGTAGGGCAGATTGTTTTGGACCGGGAAAAGCGCTCCTGGTCTCCAGTACACCTCCTTGGACCAGGATATCCTGCGCCGGCTCTGTGCACTGTGTTTCCGGTGCGTCTGCACAGCCCAGTGCGTCCTGTGCCAGCGTCCTGTGCCAGAAAATAAACATCCAGCCAGGACTGGTTGTGCCAGCTCCATGCTCCAGACCTCCAGTGCACCTCCACAGTCCGGTACGGTTGTTTCCTGTGTCCGTGTGGCGACCTTAATCGTGCTGTTTGTGGCGAAGCATGCGGCGTGATCTGGCGGTTGGGCGTTCCGCTCGTTCTCGTTGTGCGAGGGTATGATTTGGTTGTTCGGTCTCATCGTCCGTCTCCTGAGGTGCGTGTCTTTAGCCCGGTGCCACCTGTGTACCGGTCCCACGCACCAGGCCTCCAGTGCGCCTCTATAGTCCAGAGCTTCGAGCGACAGTTCCCAGTCCAGAGATTCCGGGCGACAGGTTCCCAGTCCAGAGCTTCCGGCGACAAAGTATCCAGTCCAGAGCTTCCGGCCGACAGTACCCGCAGTCCAGAGCTTCCGGCGACAGTTCCCAGTCCAGAGCTTCCGGCGACAGTTTCCCAGTCCAGAGCTTCCGGCGACAGTTCCCAGTCCAGAGCTTCCGGCGACGTACGTCTCCAGTCCAGAGCTTCCGGCGACAGTATCAGTCCAGAGCTCCCGGCGACAGTACCCAGTCCAGAGCTTCCGGCGACAGTTCCCATCGCCAGAGCTCCGTGACAGTTCCCAGTCGTCAGAGCTTCCGGCGACGAGTTCCAGTCCAGAGCTTCCGGCGACTTCACAGTCCTCAACGACGGCCACATCCGAACCTCCAACGACGGGCCACATTTCGGAACCTCCTAACGACGGGCCACATTTCGGAACTCCAACGCGGCCAGTCCGGAACCTCCAACGACGGCGCAAAGTCGGGGTCTCCAACGACGGCCACAGTCCGGAACCTCCAACGATGGGCCAAGTCGGTCTCCAACGACGGTCCCCAGTCGGGGCCTCCGGCCGCGACTCTGCAGTCCAGAGACTCCGGCGATGATCCACGGTCTGGTTCTACAAAGGCGGAGGGATCAGCATAAAGGAGGGGGGGCTGCGTCCAGAACCGGAAGCCGCCACCAGGGGTAGATGCCAACCCGGACTTCCCTATAGGTTCAGGTTTGCGGCCGGAGTACGCACCTTTGGGGGGGGGGGGGGGGGGGGTACTGTCACGCCCTGACCTTAGATATTGCTGTTTTCTTTATATTTTGTAGTTTTCTGTATTGTCTAGGGTTTTTTTGTATGTCTAGGTGATTTTGTATGTCTATGGTTGCCTGATATGGTTCCCAATCAAAGGAAGCTGTTTATCGTTGTCTCTGATTGGGGATCATATTTAGGTAGCCATTTCCCTTTTTGTGTTTGTGGGTTCTTGTCTATGTGTAGTTGCCTGTCAACACTTGTTTGTATAGCTTCACGTGTCGTTTGTTATTTTGTTAGTTTGTTCAGTGTTCATTCAGTTAATAAAAATAATGTACGCATACCACGCTGCGCTTGTCCGATCCTTATAACGAACGTGACAACAGGGGATTCAGACAGATGTTGCTGGTACTTTGTGGCACATATTAGATGCTTTTAACAAAAGGTTAGTTTCTGTTCATCTTTAGTTCTTCAAGGGAGCAGAATACAAATATTCATCCAAAGTTAGCCTTTCATGCACAACATTTTCAGTCAGCAGCCAGGGTATGACGGTTCCTTGGAAAACCAAAAACATTGCAGGCTCTCAGTAGGTGCAGCCTGTAATACCTATTGTAGGGTTGGACGTTGTTAACCCCTCTTTGTGATAGGAAAATACCCTATAACCCCTGTCACAGGGAAAATAACCCTCTCGGTCCCACACGCGCAGCCCACCAGTCTACAGTCCATAGATAGACCTACTTAAAGATGCTGCATGGGTCTATCTGACAATCCTACTCTGTCCACTGGCCGTGTAGCCTTACGGTGGTATGGAATCTGCAGAAGTTAGGGCATTCATACTTTCAATGCATTTCACCATAGCTGTCGTGAAGGAACTTGTCAAGGAAGTGAGTTTGTGTTTAAACAGGACTCCCACCCTCACCTACCACCAGCCAATCATGTGGATCTATATGCAGCCCTCTGATTGTTCAACATTTGGGAGGCACACAGCATGCGGTAACGGAGCTCAATATGGCCACTGCATGCTTCCGGAGGCTTTGTGGATTGCGTCACAGCCCTCCAAGCGAAGCCTCAGAACACATTTTCGGATCAAGCATAAATTTAACTAGGCAAGGTCAGTTAAGAATAAATTGTTTATTACAATGACGGCCTCCCCCAGGCCAAACCGGACGACGCTGGGCCCAATTGGGACTCCCAACAAGGCCGGATGTGATGTAGCCCGGATTTAACTTAATAGCTACACTCACCGACACAGAATCCACTTTCACTATCCCTCATGCTGGCCCTGACCAACCGTTAATATTGCCCCTCACTATAGGCTCAATTCTCTGCATGGCCAGACTTCTAGTGGTCTCCTCCACATGGCCAGACTGATAGTGGTCTTTCTCCACCATGGCCAGACTGATAGTGGTCTTCTCCAATGGCAGACTGATAGTGATCTTCTCCACATGGCCAGACTTCTAGTAGTCTTCGCCACATGGCCAGACTGGATAGTGGTCTTCTCCACATGGCCAGAACTTCTAGTGGTCTTCTCCACATGGCCAGACTGGATAGTGGTTCTTCCTCCACATGGCCAGACTGATAGTGGTCTTCTCCCTTTTAATGCTCTTATACTGATCTTGAAAAACGTCTAAATAGACACCAAAGTCAACATACTGGTACAAACATTTATCTAGGCTAAGTAAAACAAATCATTTTTGAGTCTACTGCTCTGTTAACTAGCTAGCTAACGTGTAGCCTGTGCTAGCTGAGACAGAGAAAGGGGAAGAAGCTCACCACTTTATTAATTTCAATACAGCACGTGGATCAATCATGGATTTTGCGCTGGTCTCCTGGTCTCTGATAACGCTGGTGAACAGTAGCTGACAGTGTCGGCTAGAGATGATGTGCAGGAGCTTCCCGTAGGAATTTTTGGTCTTCCCTGTTGCTAATAATAGTATTTAGCATTTTTTGTTGTTGTAAATTTATCCAAATATATTGATAAAACTTCACCTTGTCTGAGAGAGAATTAAAAGGTTATCAATAATGTCAGGCCAAAGTAAGCCAAAAGCCAAGTTTTTGTTTACACTATGTGAAAAATGTATGGTGGAAAAATTATTACAACCATTTCTGTGTTTGACGGCTAGGTTCTTAGAGTATTGTGACACGTCCACAGACTTCTGGGATACAACGTTTGTCAAAGGATCCTCTAGATGGCGCTTGCATACCAGCTGGTTACAGGACCCTAACTTCCTACATTATGTTGGAATGAATATAGATGTTTATTTTACATTTAACACTGTTCAGCGTGTACCAGATGGAAGGTTTTCAAAGCATTTATAAAGGACCAAATATACCTTTTACCAGTTTCAAATCAATTAAATCAAATATGAAAATGAGAGAGATGGACAGTAAAATCGGAGAATTGGAGAGGGAATCTTTTTTGGATTCGCTCAGCAGAATTAAAAAATATATATATTATTTAACCTTTATTTAGCTAGGCAAGTCAGTTAAGAACAAATTCTTATTTTAAATGACGGCCTAGGAACAGTGCCTTGTTCAGGGGCGGAACGACAGATTTGTCGAATTAAACCTGGAATTATTCACTCTGAAAGGTCAGTATGAAGACCATCCCACCTCGTTAATAAGCTAACAGTTTAACGAGGCTGAAACAGACCGATGATCAAGGTGAAAAACACGGTAAATTGCTGGCCTGGCACATTAAGAGTTAAATTCAGACCGAGTCATTAATGTAATTCATAATTTGCAAGGACTATTATCAATGTATCCCGTAGAACAGAACATAAGCGATTCCAACAACAAAACACTTTATCATTCTGAATCTCCTGAGAACTTAACTAAATCAGACATCATTTTTAGATGTACTTGATTTTCCCTCTATTTCAGAAGATACAAAATTGGATCTGGAAAAGGAATTGGAGATGGAGTTGAAATATCCRATGTTATTTTAAATGAAGGGCGTTAAAGAGGCAGGTCCGGAAGGACTCCCAGTAGATATAAGATATTTAAGGAGAAACTTCTAGATCCACTGTTGGATAYGTATGCTGAATCCTTTCAGCGAGGTTGTTTCCCTTCCTCTTTAAGGAGTACTTTAATCACTCTTATTCTGAAACATAATAAATCCAACAACAAAATGTGAACGTTAAAGACAGATCCCTTCTGAACTCCCATGTCCAACACACAAAGACTAAAATGGCTTTGTGATAAAACGTCAAGGTTTTCCCAATGTGAGGAGAAATACTGAACATAGAGCTTGAATGAAGGATCCCCTGATACTGCCATACTCTCACATGTGTGAAGGGTCACCTGATACTGCCATACTCTCACATGTGTGAAGGGTCACCTGATACTGCCATACTCTCACAACAACAAAAATGCTAAATACTAATTAGCAACAGGAAGACCTCAGCAAGCTACAAATTCCTGCGGAAGCTCCTGCACGTCATCTCTAGCGACACTGTCAGCTACCTTCACCAGCGTTATCAGAGACAGCGCACATCCATGATTGATCCCAGTGCTGTATTGAAATTAATAAAGTGGTGAGCTTCTTCCCTTTCTCTGTCTCAGCTAGGCACAGACTACACTTAGCTAGTAGTTACAGAGCAGTAGATCAAAATATATTTGTTTTACTTAGCCTAGATAATTGTTTGTACAGTATGTTGACTTTGGTGTCTATTTCAGACGTTTTTCAAATCAGTATAAGAGCATTAAAAGGGGAGAAGACCACTATCAGTCTGGCCATGTGGAGAAGACCACTATCAGTCTGGCCATGTGGAGAAGACACACTATCAGTCTGGCCATGTGGAGAAGACCACTATCAGTCTGGCCATGTGGAGAAGACCACTAGAAGTCTGGCCATTGGAGAAGACCACTAAAGTCTGGCCATGTGAGAAAACTAGAAGTCTGGCCATGGGAAGACACTAGAAGTCTGGCATGTGGAGAAGACACTAGAAGTCTGGCCATGTGAGAAGACCACTATCAGTCTGGCCATGTGGAGAAGACCACTATCAGTCTGGCCATGTGGAGAAGACCACTATCAGTCTGGCCATGTGGAGAAGACACTATCAGTCTGGCCATGTGGAGAAGACACTACAGTCTGGCCATGTGGAGAAGACCACTATCAGTCTGGCCATGTGAGAAGACCATCTAGAATCTGGCCATGTGGAGAAGACCACTAGAAGTCTGGCCATGTGGAGAAGACACTAAAGTCTGGCATGGAGAAGACCACTATCAGTTATGGCCATGCTGGAGAAGACCACTATCAGTCTGGCCATGCGGAGAAGACCACTAGAAGTCTGCCCATGTGGAGAAGACTCTAGAAGTCTGGCCATGCGCAGAAAGACCACTAGAAGTCTGGCCAAGTGGAGAGACCACTAGAAGTCTGGCCATGCGCAGAATACCACTATCAGTCTGGCTATGTGGAGAAGACCACTAGAAGTCTGCCATGCGCAGAAGACCACTAGAAGTCTTGCCATGTGGAGAAGACCACTAGAAGTCTGGCCACCCTAGACCCACTCCAATTTGCTTTACCGACCCAATAGGTCCACAGACGACGCAATCGCAAACCACACTGCACACTGCCTACCCATCTGGACAAGAGGAATACCTATGTGAGAATGCTGTTCATCGATTACAGCTCAGCATTTAACACCATAGTACCCTCCAACTCGTCATCAAGCTCGAGACCCTGGGTCTCGACCCCGCCCTGTGCAACTGGGTTCCTGGACTTCCTGACGGGCCGTCCCCAGGTGGTGAGGGGTAGGTAACAACATCTCCCCCGCTGATCTCAAACTGGGGCCCCACAAGGGGTGCGTTCTGAGCCCTCTCCCTGTACTCCCTGTTCACCCACGACTGCGTGGCCATGCACGCCTCAAACCCTAAACATCAAGTTTCGCGGATGACCTACGTGGTAGGCATTTGATTACAACAACGCGAGACGCCTACAGGGAGGAGGGTAGGGCCCCGGAGTGTTGGTCAAGGAAAAATAACCTCACAACTCAACGTCAAAAAACAAGGAGATGATTGTGGCTTCAGGAAACAGCAGGGGAAGCACCCCCCTATCCACATCGATGGTCAGTAGTGGAGAAGGTGTTGAACGTTTTAAGTTCCTCGGTTACACACACGACAAACTGGAATTGTCCACCCAACAAGACAGCGTTGTGAAGAAGGCGCAGCAGCGGCCTCTTCAAATCATCAATCATCAATTTTATTTTATTAAGCCTTCGTACCAGCTGATCTC
>NW_019945674.1:17477-22324 GCF_002910315.2 Salvelinus sp. IW2-2015 | reverse complement strand
CATGTGAGAGGTATGGCAGTATCAGGAGACCCTCACATGTGGGAGTATGCAGTATTAGGGACCCTTCACACATGTGAGAGTATGGCAGTATCAGGAGACCCTTGCACATGTGGAGTATGGCAGTATTAGGGGACCCTTCACACATTGTGAGTAATAGCAGTATCAGGAGACCCTTCACCACATGCTGAGAGCATGTAAATTTATCCAAATATATTGATAAAACTCACCTTGTCTGAGAGAGAATTACACGGTTATCATAATGTCAGGCCAAGGTAAGCCAAAAGCCAAGTTTTTGTTTACACTATGTGAAAMATYTATKGTGGAAAAATTATTACAMCCAYTTCTGTGTTTGACGGCTAGGTTCTTAGAGTATTGTGACACGTCCACAGACTTTTGGGATACAATATTTGTCAAAGGAACCTCTAGATGGCGCTTGCATACCAGCTGGTTACAGGWCCCTAACTTCCTACATTATGTTGGAATGAATATAGATGTTTATTTTACATTTAACACTGTTCAGYGTGTACCAGATGGAAGGTTTTCAAAGCATWTATAAARGACMAAATATAYMTTTTACCAGTTTCAAATMAATTAAATCAAATATGAAAATGAGAGAGATGGACAGTAAAATCWGARAATTGGAGAGGGAATCTTTTTTGGATTCGCTCAGCAGAATTAAAAAATATATATATTATTTTACCTTTATTTAACTAGGCAAGTCAGTTAAGAACAAATTCTTATTTTCAATGACGGCCTAGGAACAGTGAGTTAACTGCCTTGTTCAGGGGCGGAACGACAGATTTGTCCAATTTAAACCTGGAATTATTCACCATGAAAGGTCTGTATGAAGAACATCCCACCTCGTTAATAAGCTAACAGTTTAACGAGGCTGAAACAGTCCGATGATCAAGGTGAAAAACACGGTAAATTGCTGGCCTGGCACATTAAGAGTTAAATTCAGACCGAGTCATTAATGTAATTCATAATTTRCAAGGACTATTATCAATGTATCCCGTAGAACAGAACATAAGCGATTCCAACAACAAAACACTTTATCATTCTGAATCTCCTGAGAACTTAACTAAATCAGACATCATTTTTAGATGTACTTGATTTTCCCTCTATTTCAGAAGATACAAAATTGAATCTGGAAAAGGAATTGGAGATGGAGTTGAAATATCAAATGTTATTTTAAATGAAGGGCGTTACAGAGGCAGGTCCGGAAGGACTCCCAATAGATATAAGATATTTAAGGAGAAACTTCTAGATCCAATGTTGGATATGTATGCTGAATCCTTTCAGCAAGGTTGTTTCCCTTCCTCTTTAAGGAGTACTTTAATCACTCTTATTCTGAAGCATAATAAATCCAACAACAAAATGTGAACGTTAAAGACAGATCTCTTCTGAACTCCCATGTCCAACACACAAAGACTAAAATGGCTTTGTGATAAAACGTCAAGGTTTTCCCAATGTGAGGAGAATACTGAGCTTGAATGAAGGATCCCCTGATACTGCCATACTCTCACACAATGTTACCTCATATTTGTTTCATGTGAGCTGACCAAGTAATTTGGTGTCACTCTAAAGCGGAAAGGTGGAATAAATGAGTCAGGAGTAGGTTTTCTTAGTTGAACAAAGTTCTCTATTGAGGGATTTCTTTCAACTCCAACACTCCATCACAATCAATGAGAATCTCCCAAGGAAAACATATATATTCTTTTCAAAAACAAAAAAAACACAAGACGATTATCTTTAAACTAGAACATAAATCCCAGATTTGTCACCGTCTTAATGGTTCATTCGTGGATAGCTCCCCTCTCGTGGTGGCCATCCCCCAGAGGTGGTTTGTCTTCTTCCTCTTTTCGTCTTCCGAAAGGTACGTCTCCTCCTTTGGAGGAGCAAACACTCCTTTCTTTCTCCCCCCTTCCCCTTGCTGCCAGTTCCCTCCTCTCTCTTGCAGGGGAAAGAGAATAGCTCATTAGTACAATCAGCTGTGCTTATTTGCTTCTGATCACATTGACTTACATGCCTGGCTGGGTTACTATCCGTGAGCCCAGCCTGCCCTCTGGTGGTCCTTCCACATTCATCACTGAGCAAACTTCAGGTCTGCTGAGCACGTGCCACTTCCAGCAGGCATGTACTGTGAACACTGAGGCTGTACCCACATAAAGATAGTTTTAGTAGGGGCAAAGTACGCTACCATGGCTATTTGATCATAATGTAGGGCCTACCAGAGTGGCCAACCATCAAAAACAATGGAGTAAATGCATCCCATAACATTTTAACATCCAGCTTTTCTATAATCCAGACTACAGTAGCAGACAATGTGTGGTGTTCAATGAGGCCTACATTCCATGAGACGTTTGAAAAGCACATGAACCTGTTAATCCACTTTTCCTTCAGACAAGGAGGTGACTGAACATGTTGTTTGTGTGTGGTGTTCAATGAGGCCTACATTCCATGAGACGTTTGAAAAACACATGAACCTGTTTATCCACTTTTCCTTCAGACAAGGAGGTGACTGAACATGTTGTTGTGTTGTTTGATGCATGAAACCACTTTACAAAATAAAATGTATTATTATTCCCATAACAATATTACAGAGAATCAGACAAATTATGCTACCCTCTGCCTATTGGCTACTTAGCTTATTCAAGCCTCTCTGAAAATACAACACTGTCCCTTTAAGACAGAACAAAAGCTCTCCACATGAGTCACTTTTCAAAGATTTCTAGAAATGTACATGTGTTGTGCTCTTGTAGGAAGTAATCAGTCCCCCATTGCTGACTACAAATTATAGAAACTGTGCTAAACACTCACTAACTAGCAATCACTCCCCCTATTGCTGACTACTGTCGTGGAAATTCAATACTGAGAGAGACTTGGTCATTTCTTCAAACAATCATCTTTATTTAATATTGATTAATCATTGCAATAATGAAACCGTCAGCCCAACAGTCTTGACTGTTAGGCTGACAGCCTAACTCTTAAAGAAATGCAGAGTTGTGTATACTTAAAGTAGACCTAAAAATACTGTCATGGCTGGCTCCACCCTTCCCATGCAGACTAAGGGTCGTCATAAGCCGCTCTGGGTTCATCTCCTGGTCATCTGCCTCTGGTGTTATTTTTAACCCCACATTGTCTTAGTTTCCCAGATGCCAGGATAATTAGGAATACTGAGGACTTTATTCTGCTCCTCCAGGCCATCTCTATCCCGGCTAGACATACACCATATCTTGTCTATGGAATGCAGGCTCAATCATACCGGAGATATACACTACCGTTCAAATGTTTGGGGTCACTTAGAAATGTCCTTGTTTTTGAAAGAAAAGCTAATTTTTTGTCCATTAAAATAATATCAAACTGATCGGAAATACAGTGTAGACATTATTAATGTTGTAAATTACTATTGTAGCTGGAAATGGCTGATTATTAACAGAATATCTACATAGGCGTACAGAGGCCCATTATCAGCAACCATCAATCCTGTGTTACAATGGCGCGTTGTGTTAGCTAATCCAAGTTTATTATTTTAAAAGTCTAATTGATCATTAGAAAACCCTTTTGCAATTATGTTAGCACAACTGAAAACTGTTGTTCTGATTAAAGAAGTAATAAAACTGGCCTTCTTTAGACTACTTGAGTATCTGGAGCATCAGCATTTGTGGGTTTGATTACAGGCTCAAAATGGCCTGAAACAAAGTACTTTCATCTGAAACTCGTCAGTCTGTACTTGTTTTGAGAAATGAAGGCTATTCCATGCTAGAATTTGCCAAGAAACTGAAGATCTCGTACAACGCTGTGTACTACTCCCTTCACAGAACAGAGCAAACTGGCTCTATCCAGAATAGGGCTCTGGCTGCTCCTGTCTGGCGGGCGGCTCTAGCGGCTCCTGTCTGGCGGGAAAACATATATCTTCTTTTTTCAAAAAAAAAACAACAAGACGATTATCTTTAAACTATAACATAAATTCAGATTTGTCACCGTCTTAATGGTTCATTCGTGGATAGCTCCCCTCTCGTGGTGGCATCCCCCAGAGGTGGTTTGTCTTCTTCCTCTTTTCGTCTTCCGAAAGGTACGTCTCCTCCTTTGGAGGAGCAACACTCTTCTTTCTCCCCCCTTCCCTTGCTGCCAGTTCTCCTCTCTCTTGCAGGGGAAAGAGAATCAGCTCATTAGTACAATCAGCTGTGCTTATTTGCTTCTGATCACATTGACTTACATGCCTGCGGTTCTATCCGTGAGCCCAGCCTGCCTCTGGTGGTCCTTCCACATTCATCACTGAGCCATTCAGGTCTGCTGAGCACGTGCCACTTCCAGCAGGCATGTACTGTGAAACTGAGGCTGTACCCACATAAGTAGTTTTAGTAGGGGCAAAGTACGCTACCATGGCTATTTGATCATAATGTAGGGCCTCCAGAGTGGCCAACCATCAAAAACAATGGAGTAAATGCATCCCATAACATTTTAACATGGAAGCTGTTATATCATCCAGCAACAGTAGAAGACAGTGTGTGGTGTTCAATGAGGGCTACATTCCATGAGACTTTTGAAAAGCACATGAACCTGTTAATATCCACTTGTCCTTCAGACAAGGAGTGGCTGAACATGTTGCTGTGTTGTTTGATGCATGAAACCATTTACAAATAACTGTATAATTATTCCATACCATATTACAGAGAATCAGCAAATTATTACCTCTGCCTATTGGCTACTTAGTTTATTCAAGCCTTTCTGAAAATACAACACTGTCCCTTTAAGACAGAACAAAAGCTCTCCACATGAGTCACTTTTCAAAGATTTCTAGAAATGTACATGTTTTGTGCTCTTTGTAGGGAAGTCAATCATCA
>NW_019945674.1:0-15343 GCF_002910315.2 Salvelinus sp. IW2-2015 | reverse complement strand
CGGTTATAGCGGCCTTCCTGTCTGACGACGGCTCTAGCGGCTCCTGTCTGGCGGACGGCTCTAGCGGCTCAGGACAGACGGGCGGCTCTGAAGGCTCAGGACAGATGGGCGGTCTGAAGGTTCAGGACAGACGGGCGGCTCTGAAGGCTCAGGACAGACGGGCGGTTTTGAAGGCTCAGGACAGAGGCGGCTTTGAAGGCTCAGGACAGACGGGCATTCAGGCGGCTTGGGGCAGACGGGCAGTTCAGGTTGCTCTGGGCAGACGGGCAGTGCAGGCGGTTCTGGGCAGACGGGCAGTGCAGGCTCTGGCCGGCTGAGGCTTACAGTAGGCCTGGTGCGTGGTGCCGGAACTGGTGGTACAGGCTAAGGACACGCACCTTAAGGCTAGTGCAGGGAGAGCAACAGGACGCCACAGGACTTCTGGAGATGCACAGGAGGCTTTGGTGCGTGGTGCCGGAACTGGTGGTACCAGGCTGGAGACACGCACCATAGGGCGAGTGCGTGGAGGAGGAACAGGGCTCTGAAGACGCACTGGAAGCCTGGTGCGTGGTGTAGGCACTGGTGGTACTGGGCTAGGCGGGGAGGTGGCGCCGGATATACCGGACCGTGCAGGCGTACTGGCTCCCTTGACGCACCGAGCCTTCCCAACCTTACCTGGTTGAATGCTCCCCATAGCCCGACCAGTGCGGGGAGGTGGAATAAACCCGCACTGGGCTGTGTTGGCGAACCGGGGAACCATGCGTAAGGCTGGGTGCCAATGTATGCTGGCCCGAGTAGACGCACTGGAGACCAGACGCGTTGAGCCGGCTTCATGGCACCTGGCTCAATGCTCAATCTAGCCCGGCCAGTGCGGGAGGTTGAATAACCCGCACCGGGCTAAGCACACGTATAGGAGACACGTGCGCTTTACGGCAGAACACGGTGTCTGCCCGTACTTTCGCTCTCCACGGTAAGCTCGGGGAGTTGGCGCAGGTCTCCTACCTGACTTCGCCACACTCTCTTGTAGGAACAAATCACCACAAACAAACAGTGAGAACAGCCTACTTAATATGGTTCTCAATCAGAGGAATCGTAAAACCCCTGCCCCTAATTGAGAACCATATCAGGCTAATACATTGAACCCAACATAGAAACACATAACATAAAATGCCACCCCAACTCACGCCCTGACCTACTAAACAAATACAAAAACAAGGGAAAACAGGTCAGGAACGTGAGAATATATAACTGGGCAATAACTCACTAACTATAAAATGATATGAACAAACGTGCACGTGGCTATATGCAGCTCTCGCTTTTATCTCAAAACAAGAGCATCTACTCACTACCGCTCATGCTGTAAACACAGCCAGTTCAAAGTAAACTGAACAGATCCATATATGAAAATGATAAAAAATATCTTTAGCAATGAGGTTTGTACAATAGGCTATAGGCCCAATACATTATCACATTGGCCCTGCAACACTTCTCTCTCATGTGTGAAGGGTTCCCTAATACTGCATAGTCTCACATGTGTGAAGGGTCCCCTGATACTGCCATAGTCTCACATGTGTGAAGGGTCCCTGATACTGCCATACTCTCACATGTGTGAAGGGTCCCTGTACTGCATACTCTACATGTGTGAAGGGTCCCTGATACTGCCATACTCTCACATGTGTGAAGGGTCCCCTGTACTGCCATACTCTCACATGTGTGAAGGGTCCCCTGATACTGCCATCCTCTCACATGTGTGAAGGGTCCCCTGATACTGCCATACTCTCACATGTGTGAAGGGTCCCTGATACTGCCATACTCTCACATGTTGTGAAGGGTCCCTGACTCCATACTGCATCTCTCTCAAATGCAGAGAAGGCATTCGATAGAGTTGAGTGGTCTAATGTATTTATCTTCTTGTCAATACGGGGGGGCTGTTTTAACTTTGGAAAAAATTGTGCCCAAATGAAACGCGCTCGTACTCTGTTCTAGATCATACAATATGCATATTATTATTACTATTGGATGAAAACACTCTCAAGTTTCAAAAACTGTTTGAATTATATCTGTGAGTAAAGAGAACTCATTTGGCAGCAACCTTTCACCAACTGAGGAACTGAATGAGGGCTGAATGAGGGCTGCATACTGGTGGCTGAATGAGGGCTGAATGAGGGCTGATTGAGGGCTGAATGAGGGCTGAATGAGGGCTGCACTACTGGTGCGTGAATGAGGGCTGCCCAACTGAGGACTGAATGAGGCCTGAATGAGGGTGCACTACTGGTGGCTGAATGAGGGCTGAATGAGGGCTGAATGAGGGCTGCACTACCCTACTGGGGGCTGAATTTCACAGCTGGTAAAAATGACTTGGGGTTTAAACAATGGGCAAGTTAAAGACATGTTCAAGTTGTCAGGACCCGGTGTGAGAAACAGTCACTAATAGTCGGCAGAACCCAGAAGATGAGGCAGACACAGCAGTACTAGAGACGGTGGTTTAACCTTTCACGAGCCTCTACCCGGGTCCGGGATCACCCCCCACCCCCCTCACACACTGATTAGCATAGCTAGCATAGCTTTCACAAGTAGATATAGTAATCTAAATATCATTAAATCACAAGTCCAAGACACCAGATGAAAGATACAGATCTTGTGAATAAACCCATCATTTTTCTGTTTTTTCAAATGTTTTACAGGGAAGACACAATATGTAAATCTATTAGCTAACCACGTTAGCAAAATACACCACTTTTTTAACTACACCGTCCCATTGCTGACTACAAATTATAGAACCTGGGCTAATAACTCATTAACTAGCAATCACTCCCCCTATTGCTGACTACTGTCGTGGAAATTCAATACTGAGAGAGACTTGGTCATTTTGCACTGTTCTATGAAGAGAGTAGTACACAGCGTTGTACGAGATCTTCAGTTTCTCGGCAATTTCTTGCTTGGAATGGCCTTCATTTCTCAGAACGAGTATAGACTGACGAGTTTCTGGCCATTTTGAGCCTGTAATCAAACCCACAAATGCTGATGCTCCAGATACTCAAGTAGTCTAAAGAAGGCCAGTTGTATTGCTTCTTTTGAACGGTAGTGTGTGTTTCACATGCACCACTAATCATAGAATGGAATGTGGCTGTTGGTTTTTATCACCAAGATATGAATCAATTGTCAGCTCAAGCTATCTCTAGTAAAACCATACGCTCAGATTAGCTGCAGGTTTCTAGAGTGGAGACCATGAAACACAGCATTAGCAGGACAGAAATATCTTACTGTTGTTAATTAAATAACCAAAATTCAGGTGAATATGTAATTTTTCTATCACACTACAAATGATATATATACCTGGGCTAATAACTCACTAACTAGCAAAGGATATGAACAAAATGTGCACATGGCTATTAGCAGCTCTCGCTTTTATCTCAAAACAAGAGCATCTACTCACTACTGCTCATGCTGTAAACACAGTCCAGTTCAAAGTGAATGGCACAGATCCATATATGGTAATGGTCTATTTGCATATAGGGCTACTGCAGCTCTGTACTGGCCYGAGTTGTGCCTKTCAATGCAATAGAATCCTACTTCGATGCATTCTGCCTRCAACAACATTTCTTGCATAGTTAGTTTTGTTTCGGTATGTTGCATTGAAAGTGGCTAACATTTCTTTGATTCAATCACAGTTGCCACAGTAAAGGGAAACATTGATGGTGTTAACAGGGAAACCTCTAAAACAGTGGTCACCAACCTGTTCTGANCTCTGGCCGGCTGAGGCTTACAGTAGGCCTGGTGCGTGGTGCCGGAACTGGTGGTACCAGGCTAAGGACACGCACCTTAAGGCTAGTGCAGGGAGCAGCAACAGGACGCACAGGACTCTGGAGATGCACAGGAGGCTTGGTGCGTGGTGCCGGAACTGGTGGTACCAGGCTGGAGACACGCACCATAGGGCGAGTGCGTGGAGGAGGAACAGGGCTCTGAAGACGCACTGGAAGCCTGGTGCGTGGTGTAGGCACTGGTGGTACTGGGCTAGGGCGGGGAGGTGGCGCCGGATATACCGGACCGTGCAGGCGTACTGGCTCCCTTGAGCACCGAGCCTTCCCAACCTTACCTGGTTGAATGCTCCCCATAGCCCGACCAGTGCGGGGAGGTGGAATAACCCGCACTGGGCTGTGTTGGCGAACCGGGGACACCATGCGTAAGGCTGGTGCCATGTATGCTGGCCCGAGTAGACGCACTGGAGACCAGACGCGTTGAGCCGGCTTCATGGCACCTGGCTCAATGCTCAATCTAGCCCGGCCAGTGCGGGGAGGTTGAATAACCCGCACCGGGCTAAGCACACGTATAGGAGACACCGTGCGCTTTACCGCAGAACACGGTGTCTGCCCGTACTTTCGCTCTCCACGGTAAGCTCGGGGAGTTGGCGCAGGTCTCCTACCTGACTTCGCCACACTCTCTTGTAGGAACAATCACCCACAAACAAACAGTGAGAACAGCCTACCTTAATATGGTTCTCAATCAGAGGAATCGTAAAACACCTGCCCCTAATTGAGAACCATATCAGGCTAATACATTGAACCCAACATAGAAACACATAACATAAAATGCCCACCCCAACTCACGCCCTGACCATACTAAACAAATACAAAAACAAGGGAAAACAGGTCAGGAACGTGAGAATATATAACTGGGCTAATAACTCACTAACTATAAAATGATATGAACAAAACGTGCACGTGGCTATATGCAGCTCTCGCTTTTATCTCAAAACAAGAGCATCTACTCACTACCGCTCATGCTGTAAACACAGCCCAGTTCAAAGTAAACTGAACAGATCCATATATGAAAATGATAAAAAATATCTTTAGCAATGAGGTTTGTACAATAGGCTATAGGCCCAATACATTATCACATTGGCCCTGCAACACTTCTCTCTCATGTGTGAAGGGTTCCCTAATACTGCCATAGTCTCACATGTGTGAAGGGTCCCCTGATACTGCCATAGTCTCACATGTGTGAAGGGTCCCCTGATACTGCCATACTCTCACATGTGTGAAGGGTCCCCTGATACTTGCCATACTCTCACATGTGTGAAGGGTCCCGATACTGCATACCTCACATGTGTGAAGGGGGTCCCTGTATACTGCCATTACCTCTCACATTTGTGAAGGGTTCCCCTGACTTACATTGTCTATACTCTCTCAAAACATGCAGAGAAGGCATTCGATAGAGTTGAGTGGTCTAATGTATTTATCTTCTTAGTCCATAACGGGGCGCTGTTTTAACTTTGGAAAAAATTTGCCAAATGAAACGGCCTCGTACTCTGTTCTAGATCATAAATAATGCATATTATTATTAACTATTGGATAAAAAACACTCTCAAGTTTTCAAAAACTGTTTGAATTATATCTGTGGAGTAAAAGAGAACTCATTTGGTGCAGCAACCTTTCATACCCAACTGAGGAACTGAATGAGGGCTGAATGAGGGCTGCACTACTGTGGCTGAATGAGGGCTGAATGAGGGCTGATTGAGGGCTGAATGAGGGCTGAATGAGGGCTGCACTACTGGTGGCTGAATGAGGGCTTGCCCAACTGAGGATGAATGAGGCCTGAATGAGGGCTGCACACTGGGTGGCTGAATGAGGGCTGATGAGGGCTGAATGAGGGTGCACTACCCTACTGGGGGCTGAATTTCACAGCTGGTAAAAATACTTGGGGTTAAAACAATGGGCAAGTTAAAGACATGTTCAAGTTGTCAGGACCCGGTGTGAGAAACAGTCACTAATAGTCGGCAAGAACCCCAGAAGATGAGGCAGACACAGCAGTACTAGAGACGGTGGTTTAAACCTTTCACGAGCCTCTACCCTGGGTTCCGGGATCACCCCCACCCCTCCACACACTCTGATTAGCATAGCTAGCATAGCTTACAAGTAGATTAGTAGCAATCTAAATATCATTAATCACAAGTCAAGAGAACCAGATGAAAGATCACAGATTCTTGTGAAATAACCCATCATTTCTGTTTTTCAATGTTTTTACAGGGAGACACAATATGTAAATCTTATTAGCTAACCACGTTAGCAAAATACACCACTTTTTTAACTACACCATTTTTTTCATGCCATCAGTAGCTATCACTAATTACGGCAAATAAAGATATAAAAGGCCCACTAACCAAGAAAACAACCTCATCAAGTGACGAGTCTGATAACATATTTATGGTATAGGATAGGTCTTGTTAGAAAAAGTGCATATTTCAGGTAGAAATAACAGTTTTACAATTGCAACACTGACCATACACAATCGACTAGAATTACTACAGAGAGCAACGTGTATGACCCAATTTACTCATCTAAAACATTTCATAAAATAGACAAAGCGATAGCAATGGAAAGACACAGATCTTGTGATTTCAGACAATTTTCAGATTTTCTAAGCGTTTTTTCAGCAAACACACAATAAATCGATAAGTTAGCATACGCACAATGTTGCAAACGTTAGTAGAGCATCGATTCAAGCAAAGAGAGTCTATAACGTAATCATCGCCAAAATATATTAATTTTTTTCACTAACCTTCTCCGATCTTCCGATGAAGACTCTGTTAACATCATTTTACAAACATACATATAGAGTTTGTTCGAAAATGTGCATATTTAAGCCATACAAAACCGTGGTTATACAATGAAAGGTACTAGGAAATCAAGCCTCAAAATGAGGGATGTAGCTTTCAGAGTGACTCAGTTTAATCGAAAGCTAATCATATAACTTGACTAAAAAATACAGGTTGACAGGAATCGAAAGACAATTAGTTCTTAATGCAACCGCTGATTACATTTTTAAAATTATCCTTATTTTTCCAATACGGGTTCGCCAAGTGAAGCGATAACAACCAAAATGGCGGAACATGCGTTTAAAATATTTCGACAGAACAACGATTTTCATATTAAAACTATTGCTTACTATGAGGTGATTTTCATCAGATTCTTGGCAATGTACCTTGCTGGGTCTAATCTTCTTTTGGTCGATAGATGTCCTTGTCCTCTTCGAAATGTCCACTAACATCGGATCCTCCCCAGACCTTCCGAAACGTGCCCAAAGCTTGAAAGTGCATGGACAAAGAAATTCCTCAAAATCGATAAACGGATATAAATTGCTATATAAACGGTTCAAATTAACTACATTATGATGTTTTTAAACAACTATAACGAGTAAAACACTGACCGGAGAAATTTACGCTCTGGCTTTGGTAAAATCCTTCTTCCTTCTTTTTCTTCTACTATTTGATTGATTCAAAGTCCCTTAAGATAAGAGAAATGCTTCAAAATCAAATATTAGCTTGACTGTGTCTTAAAGATCCACCCCGAGGCAAACAGAGGGCGTAGTCATAAAGCCTCTATCTAAAGCAAACACTTTCTCTTTCACTTCCTCTCATTCTTTTTCTGAACAGTGAACGCAACACAGTTAGCTCCAGAATGGCTACATCTTCCTCTACCTGACCGACCACCTCTCTGCGCCATCTGTACAGAGATCTTCACTGACCTGTGCTCTTCAGCTGCCAGCACACCTTCTGTAAGAGATGTCTTGAACAGAGCCTGAGGCTGGACTCCACCGCTGCTCCTGAGTGTAGAGCTCCATCACGAGAGAAACTTCCAGATCAAAGACTGGTAGGAAACATGCGGACCAGCTGAGACTGGAGCAGTAGAGACAGGAGAACACCGGAGGACAAAGACCTACAGGTGAGAGAGGAGAGATGTCCTGAGCACGGAGAAACGATGAAGCTGTTCTGTGTGACAGACAGGAAGCTTATCTGTCTGGTCTGTAAGAAGGGAGAGCCACAGAGGACACACCATCTTTCAAACTTTTGAGAGAGGCACAGGAAGGATTTCGAATGCTACAGACAGAGTGGGTTTCATGCAATTAGAAACAGTATAGCTTACATGGGTAATCGACAGAACCTATTCGAATACTCAAGGCGACATAAAGAGAGTGAAAAGATCATCGAAAGAACATCATCCCTACTTAAGAGCAGGCACAAGGAGAAGATAGTCCAGTCCACAGCTCTCAAAGGAGAAAATCAGGACCCAGTTTGAGGAAGTAATCAACAAGCTGAAGCAGAGAGAAGAGCAGGCAATGAGAGAGTTAGACAGGAGGGATGGTCTTGTCAACATCAAAATGGAGAAACATCTGACTAAAATAAAGAGACATGAGACAGATGTGAAAAAGAGAGAGACCTCGCTTCAGTCTGGACTGGACATCACTGACCCCACAAAGTTCCTTCAGTGGTGGACAGAGAAGGGTCGTGCTACGTGTGATACAAGGCAGGTTTGTCCAGCCATCTACAAAGCACCCAGGGTAGAAAGACCAACACAATCTGAGGGCTATGAAGATCCTGAAACACTCTTGGGTTTTATTGGCTGGGAGGGCATTGAGAAAAGCCTTGAATGGAAATTATATCAATTAGAAAGGTCTGATGAACGTTGTGTCCTCTCTTGATTACAGTTCAGACACTACTTTCACTTTGACAAAAATTATGATTCATTGAAAATCTGTATTGCGTTCGTATGTGAAGACGATTAGTATGGTTTACTACTCTGGCAGTTAGACGATTCCATGCCAGTCAAGCCTCAAAATATTTTTACTGTCTCAGATTGTTCTTTTGTCTTGTGTTTTCTTAATTGTCCTTTAATTCATCAGAGCAGAAACAGCGCCCCTCTGTCTCAGTGTGTGTAGCCCATGTATACGATGCTGTCTGGTCAAAAAGAGTATGACATGTTGTCGCAGAGCATTCCGCCTCAGTTGATAATAAAATTATGAAATAATCAGCATTGAGCTGAGCTCAACTATTGGTGGTCCTGGCGCAACAACAAAAAAACAAGGGAGGCCAGTATGGATTTGACTTCACACCAATCAAATCACATCAAAAGAAAAATGTCCTTGCAGAAAAAGTGTTATGTTTCTGGTCTAATTGTGACATAAAATCAAATTCGATTGGTCACATACACATATTTAGCAGATGTTATTGTGGGTGTAGCGAATTGCTTGTGTTTCTAGCTCCAAAAGTGCAGTAATATCTAACAATTCACAAAAATATACATAAATCTTAAAGTAAAAGAATGGAATTAAGAAATATAGAGCAATGTCGGAGTTGCCGGAGTGTATATATATATATAATGTGATGTACAGACATTGTGGACAGTTGATGGATAGAATATGGAGTATATCTGAAGAAAACATGGATATAATAGTATACTGTATGTACAGCAATAGTTAAATAGGATCGGCCTTGACTAGAACACAGTACATACATATGAAGTAGGTAAAACAATATGTAAACATTACTAAAGTAACTCAAATACAATGTAAACATTATTAAAGTGATTGGAATCTTGAAGTCCACGATCACCTCCTTCATTTTGTTGACGTTGAAAGAATGGTTATTTTCCTGTTACCACTCTGCCAGGGCCCTCACCTCAACCCTGTAGACTGTCTCGTTGTTGTTGGTAATCTGGCTTACAACTGTTTAATTGTCTGCAAAGTTGATGATTGAGGTGGAGGAGTGTGTGGCCACGCAGTCATGGGTAAACAGGGAGTACAGGAAGAGGCTGAGCACGCACCCTTGTGGTGCCCCTGTGTTGAGGATCAGCATTGTGGGGATGTTTCCTACCTTCCTACCTACCTCAGGGGCGGCCTGTCACGAAGTCCAGGACCCAGTTGCACATAACAGTGTTCAGACCCAGGGCCTCGAGCCTAATGATGAGCTTGGAGAGTACTATGATGTTGAAGGCTGAGCTGTAATCAATGAACAGCATTCTTACATAGGTATTCATCTTCTCCAGATGGGAAAGGGCAGTGTGATGGCGATTGCATCATCATTGGATCTATTGGGGCGGTAAGCAAACTGAAGTAGGTCATAGGGTGTCCTGTAAGTTGGAGGTGATATGATTCTTAACTAGACTTTCAAAGCACTTCATGATGACAGAAGTGAGTGCTACGGGGCGATAGTCATTTATTTCAGTTATCTTTGCTTTCTTAGGTACAGGAACATGGTAGTCATCTTGAAGCAAGTGGGGAAAGCAGACTGGGATAGGGAGAGATTGAATATATCGGTAAACACTCCAGTCAGCTGGTCTGAACATGCTCTGAGGACGCGGCTAGGGATGCCGCCTGGACCAGCAGCCTTGTGAGGGTTAACCCGCTTAAATGTCTAACTCAAGTCGGACACGGATAACGAGAAGTCACAGTCCTTGGGAGCAGCCTGTGTCAGCGGTACTGTGTTGTCCTCAAAGCGGGCGAAGGTGTTTAGCTTGTCCGGGAGCAAGACGTCAGGGTCCGCGACGTGGCTGGTTTTTCATTTGTAATATGTGTTGAMATGTTGTTAACCTGCAGAAGTGCCTTCTATTTATTTGGTCTACCATTCACGGTTTTAACCAAACCCAGCCCTGCTTAGCTTGGACATTCACTGACCACTACCAGTTGTGTAAAGTACTTAAGTATAAATACTTTAAAGTACAACTTAAGTAGTATTTTTGGGGTATCTGTATTTTTCTTTACTATTTATATTTTTGACTACTGTTACTTTTACTCCAATACATTCATAAAGAATGAAGTGACTCAGGAGGTTGACAACTTATGTAATCAAGATACAGTATATTAGCATTACATTTTCCATTAATGTTTTATAAATGTACGACAGCGCGTTACAGTTCCCTCCAATATCCAGCAACTTAGTAAGGCCATTGAAGAGGAGCGGGACAACATTCCACAGGCCACAATCATCATGAGGAACAGCTGGACTACATCACTTCCTGATCACTTCCTCTGTATCCAGCACTCTGTTGTATCAACCCATTAGGTAGTATTGCTGCTCCTGATTCTGGGTTCACTCCATGTTCCTGTTAAACTCACCTACTGCACCTGCTTCCTGACTCCCTGAGTCTCCGTTACACTGTTTTCCTTTATATGAACTGTAGCTAAGTAAAATGGTGGAAATTGTTGTGATTATATTTGTTTTCAGTCTATAGACATTATTTGTTGTATTTCTGGTGCGGTTATGCTAGTATGGCATTGATCAGTTATACAGTTTGCAGCTGTTATTTTTGCGTTTTTGACCAAAGTCGACCTTTCAGTAGAAATTGTGCACCAATATTGAATTGTAAAAGCCTGAAATAGTAAATGAAGTGTCATTTAATATAGACCACATGGAGAATTCAATACATATGATTTTGAAAAAATGCTAAAATGTCCCTGTGTCCTTTCTAGAAAGATTTTAACTCAGTTAATCCAGCATCATTTTAAAGACCTAGTTATTTTGTTGCTTTGACAAAATCATTTCTAAAGAGTATTATTTATTTAATGTGATTGGAGATTAATTTACGTTTGTCCCTCATTTTAAGGTCAACCCTGTTAGGTGAACTGAACTCTCGTTTCAATACAGGGAAACTATGTTTTGTATGAAGTTAAACATAATTACAGAATGTAACAATGTGGAGAAATCAGCATTATACAGTTTTTTACCAAGTTACAAAACTTTTCAAAATGCACCAAATTGGAGGAATGACCCATCAATACAAATATCACCTACATGATCACCATGAGCATCCCAAATGGCACCCTATTCCCTATATAGTGCACCACTTTAGACCAGAGCCCTATGGCACCCTATTCCCTATAAAGTGCACCACTTTAGACCAGAGCCCTATTAGTCCTGTGAGCCCTGGTCAAATGTAGTGCACTATATAGGGAATGTACACTATGCTGTGTTGTGCTAATGAGAAAACATGGAGGTGTCTCTGTTACCCACAGACACAGATCTAGGATCAGTTTACCTTCCCCAAACCTTTACTGAACCCATGAGGGATAAAATACACCCATGACCATAGATCAACATCAACGGGTGTGTTCTCCTTGGCTGTCTCTCAATTCTCTCCTCAATTCCTTGCATCATCTCTCCTTGCCTCCTTCTCAAAATGCCTTGAAGGAGGAGATCCCACTCTGAGGGGAGGAACCAGTCAATGAATCTTCTGCTCCAATGTGCTTTGAGAAGGAGACAAGGTGGGAGGATGTGAGGGGGGAAAATGAGATCCACTCTAGGTGCAAGTTCATCTTATTCCTTATGGGTTTCTTCATTGCTGGATAAGTGTTGTTTTCAACATGAAGGAAGATACCACCCCCTAGTGGTGGGATCTAAAAGGGCAAAGGTAATCATTTTAGGTTGCACTTCCCATGACTACCAGTAGATGGCAATGTAACCGACTGATTGGTACAGGACAGTGATGCAATGATGAGGCTTGCATTTTTGTGCAGTTCTTTTGTTGACCAGATGATGGCGATCTAGCATTGGTCATGAATATTAGTCTGTGGATCACCACTCTTCATCAGTTATGTCTGTGTCCTTCCTACATGGCACCCTATTCCCTGTCAAAGACTCCAGCCACCCCAGTCATAGACTGTTCTCTCTGCTACTGCACGGCAAGCGGTACTGGAGCGCCAAGTCTGGGTCCAAGAGGTTTCTAAACAACTTCTACCCCCAAGCCATAAGACTCCTGAACATCTAGTCAAATTGCTACCCAGACTATTGCATTGTCGTGTCCAAATAACCCCGCTGCTACTCTCTGTTGTTGTCATTTATGATTAGTCACTTTAATAACTCTACCTACATGTACATACTAGCTCAACTAACCGATGCCCCCGCACATTGCCTCTGTACCGGCACCCCCTTCTATATAGTGTTATTTTACTGCAGCTCTTTAATTACTTGTTACTTTTATCTCTTATTCTTATCCATATTGTTTGGGGAAAACTGCATTGTTGGTTAGGGGCTCGTTAGTAAGCATTTCACTGTAATGTCTACTACACCTGTTGTATTTAGCATTTCATGGTAAGGTCTACACCACATACTGTGCATGTGACTAATAACATTTTATTTTATTTGATTGAACACAACCTTTGGAACCGGAGTCTGTGGCTGAAACAGACCTGAGTCTACAAGTTAACTAATCATCAAGCCCTTGACATGTTGAGTCAGGATTCTATGTGCTGTTGGTGATAGTCGAGGACCGTCGTTAGGAAAGACTGATATAGAGAGTAGGGTACCATGTAATAAACACTGACATAGGGAGTAGGGTATCATGTAATAAACACTGACATAGGGAGTAGGGTACCATGTAATAAATACACTGACATAGAGAGTAGGGATACCACTGTAATAAACACTGACATAGGGAGTAGGGTATCATGTAATAAACACTGACATACGGGAGTAGGGTACCATGTAATAACCCTGACATAGGAGTAGGGTACCATGTAATAAACACTGACATAGGGAGTAGGGTACCATGTAATAAACACTGACATAGGGAGTAGGGTACCATGTAATAAACACTGACATAGGGAGTAGGGTACCATGTAATAAACACTGACATAGGGAGTAGGGTATCATGTAATAAACTGACATAGGGAGTAGGGTATCATGTAATAAACACTGACATAGGGAGTAGGGTATCATGTAATAAACACTGACATAGGGAGTAGGTATCATGTAATAAACACTGACATAGGGAGTAGGTTACCATGAAATAAACACTGACATAGGGAGTAGGTACCATGTAGGAAACACTGACATAGGGCAGTAGGGTATCATGTAATAAACACTGACATGGGAGTAGGTTATCATGTAATAAACACTGCCATAGGGAGTAGGGTACCATGTAATAAACACTGACATAGGGAGTAGGGTATCATGTAATAAACACTGACATAGGGAGTAGGGTACATTGTAATAAACACTGACATAGGGAGTAGGGTACCATGTAATAAACACTGGACATAGGGAGTAGGGTACCATGTAATAAACACTGAACATAGGGAGTAGGGTACCATGTAATAAACACTGACATAGGGAGTAGGGTATCATGTAATAAACACTGACATAGAGAGTAGGGTATCGTGTAATAAACACTGACATAGGGAGTAGGGTATCATTTAATAAACTCTGACATAGGGAGTAGGGTACCGTGTAATAAACACTGACATAGGGAGTAGGCTACCATGGAATAAACACTGACATAGGAGTAGGGTACCATGTAATAAACACTGAAATTAGGGAGTAGGGTACCATGAAGGAAACAGTGACATAGGGAGTAGGGTATCATGTAATAAACACTGACATAGGGAGTAGGGTATCATGTAATAAACACTGACATAGGGAGTAGGGTACCATGTAGGAAACACTGACAATAGGGAGTAGGGTACCATGTAATAAACACTGACATAGGAGTAGGTTATCATGTAATAAACACTGACATAGGGAGTAGAGTACCATGTAATAAACACTGACATAGGGAGTAGGGTATCATGTAATAAACACTGACATAGGGAGTAGGGTACCATGTAATAACACTGACATAGGGAGTAGGGTATCATGTAGGAAACACTGACATAGGGAGTAGGGTATCATGTAGGAAACACTGACATAGGGAGTAGGGTACCATGTAATAAACACTGACATAGGGAGTAGGGTATCATGTAATAAACACTGACATAGGGAGTAGGGTATCATGTAATAAACTCTGACATAGGGAGTAGGGTACCGTGTAATAAACACTGACATAGGGAGTAGGGTACCATGTAGGAAACACTGATATAGGGAGTAGGGTACCGTGTAATAAACACTGACATAGGGAGTAGGGTACCATGTAGGAAACACTGACATAGGGAGTAGGTACCATGTAATAAACACTGACATAGTGAGTAGGGGTATCATGTAATAAACACTGACATAGGGTAGGTACATGTAATAACTGATAGGGAGTAGGGTACCATGTAATAAACACTGACATAGGGATAGGGTACCATGTAATAAACACTGACATAGGGAGTAGGGTACCATGTAATAAACACTGACATAGGGAGTAGGGTACCATGTAATAAACACTGACATAGGGAGTAGGGTACCATGTAATAAACACTGACATAGGGAGAAGGTATCATGTAATAAACACTGACATAGGGAGTAGGGTATCATGTAAAACACTGACATAGAGAGTAGGGTATCATGTAATAAACACTGACATAGGGAGTAGGGTACCATGTGGACCCTGACATAGGGAGTAGGGTATCATGTAATAAACACTGACATAGAGAGTAGGGTATCATGTAATAAACACTGACATAGGGAGTAGGGTATCAGGTAATAAACACTGACATAGGGAGTAGGGTACCATGTAATAAAACACTGACATAGGAGTAGGGTACCATGTAATAAACACTGACATAGGGAGTAGGGTACCATGTAATAAACACTGACATAGGGAGTAGGGTACCATGTAATAAACACTGACATAGGAGTAGGGTACCATGTAGGAAACACTGATATAGGGAG
>NW_019945673.1:33613-41115 GCF_002910315.2 Salvelinus sp. IW2-2015 | reverse complement strand
GTCCGTTGTTGGTATCGGCTACCACTTGTAGTGTCGGCTGCAAACTTGATCATTGAGTTGGAAGCGTGCATGGCCACGCAGTCATGGGGAACAGGGGTACAGGAGAGGGCTGAGATGCACCCTTGTGGGGCCCCAGTGTTGAGGATCAGGGGGTGGAGATGTTGTTACCTACCCTCACCACCTGGGGGCGGCCCGTCAGGAAGTCCAGGACCAGCTGCACAGGGCGGCATCGAGGACCCCAGGGTCTCGAGCTTAATGACGAGTTTGGAGGGTACTATGGTGTTAAATGCTGAAGCTGTAGTCGATGAAACAGCATTCTTACATAGTATTTCCTCTTGTCAGATGGGATAGGGGAGTGTGCAGTGTGCAGTGTGATGGCAGTGCATCGTCTGTGGATCTTGGGGCGGTAAGCAAATTGGAGTGGGTCTAGGGTGTCAGGTAAGGTGGAGGTGATATGATCCTTGAATAGCCTCTCAAGCACTTCATGGTGACAGAAGTGAGTGATACGGGGCGGTAGTCATTTAGTTCAGCTACCTTAGCTTTCCTTGGGTACAGGAACAATGGTGGCCCTCTTGAAGCATGTGGAACAGCAGACTGGGATAAGGATTGATTGAATATGTCTGTAAACACACCAGCCAGCTGGTCTGCGATGCTTGAGGACGCGGCTGGGAATGCCGTCTGGGCCGGCAGCCCTGCGAGGGTGAACACGTTTAAATGTTTTACTCACATTGGCCACGGAGAAGGAGAGCCCAGGCTTTGGCCGCGGCCGTGTCAGTGGCACTGTATTGTCCTCAAAGCGAGCAAAGAAGCCCAACAGTGCAGGTCTCAACTTTTAAAAGTGAATATCTTTTGATAGAAACATCAGTGTTCCTGTTTTCAGAGGAGCTTAAGAGATTGGTGAGATATTTAGAGAAAGACAAGGGGAAAGCAGAGGTAGTGGTACTATGACAGTCATGTAGATCAATGACTGGAACGAACTGGCACAAAATCACTGAAGCTGGAGACTCCTATCTCCCTACTATGCTTTAAGCACCCACCATAGCACGCGCTCCAGCAGGTATATTTCACTGGTTCCTTCCAGTTCTCTGCTGCCATGACTAGAATGAATTGCTTTAAGCACCAGCTGTCAGAGCAGCTCACAGATCACTGCACCTGTACATAGCCCATCTGTAAACGCCATCCAACTACCTCATCCCCATACTGTTATTTATTTTTCCTTTTCACCCAGGATCTCTACGTCACATTCATCTTCTGCACATCTATCACTCCAGTGTTTTATGCTTATTTGTAATTATTTCACCACATATGCCTATTTATTGCCTTTACCTCCCTTATCCTACCACATTTGCACACACGTATATAGACCTTTTTCTATTGTATTATTGACTGTATATTTGCTTATCCCATGTGTAACTCTGTGTTGTTTGTTTGTGTCGCACTGCTTTGCTTTATCTTGGCCAGGTCGCAGTTGTAAATGAGAACTTGTTCTCACTAGCCTACCTGGTTAAATAAAGGTGAAATAAATAATAATAGGTTAATATCACTTTTTTTATAGCACGTAATCATTAATTTTTTACACCAGGGGGCACTAGTGAGCTGTAACGGTCACTGACTAAACCTCGATTACATAAACTAGATGTGTATAAGAGACAGCTAGTGAGCTGTAACGGTCACTGACTAAACCTCGATTACATAAACCTCCTACTGGCATACAGGTTCAATTCACCTCTAACTAGTACTACCATGAACTGAGTAGACATTTCACTTATGATGTGTTTCAATGGCACATGTTTCTCATTGGTCAATCTCCATAWCTGTACTGTACTGTGTGTAGATGATGTGGCAATTCTTTAGTCTATATCCTGATTATGTCAGCACCATTTCACCAGGTCAAATTCTTGTTACCTGTCAGTGTGCTCGTTGAATAAAGGTGATTCCATGGAGCAAAGAGCTGTTCTTACCATAACACCATGTCCACCAAGCTGCGTCTGTACCACAGGGACCTGGGGAAGCCTCAAGAGAGAGGGGAAGAGCTCTGACCTGTCCTCCTCCTCCCGGCCAGCGGGGGGCACCTGCCTACAGCATCTTCTCTCAGAATGAACACAAGCGTGAGTCTACTGACTAACATGGTGTATTGGGAGGTTGCCCCTATACACTGATCTGAGGGGTCAGTTTTGCATTCCCCCGCCCCCCCCCCACTAATGGTTAAGGTTACAATTGGGCAAAGGGGAAGCTGATCCTAGATCTGTACCGAGGAGTAACTTACATACACCAATCACCTTAGCCCTACAGTACGATGAGTAGTGTAGTTTACAACTGGTAGCGGTAAAGACGATACAGTCCTGATATGTGGAGATATTGAGATGCAAGACAACATTCCTGAAAGGGATACAATAAAGAACATATTCAGGGCTTACCGTTCACCTGACAGCGTATACATTTAAGTCATTTAAATTGGTAAGTTACATGGTTACATCCTGGTCCCCCCGTGGGGAATGAACCCACAACCCTGGCGTTGCAAGCGCCATGCTCTACCAACTGAGCCACACGGGACGGTATTCCACTTTCCATGCAGGTCACGTGACCCCCACAGAGAGAACACCTCCCAATAGGCTGGTGGGGGTAAAGCATCCCCGGTCACGTGACTCCCACAGAGAGAAGACCTCCCTGATGATGATTGATTTATATTATCTGTTTGGTTTCAGACCTTCAGCTTCAGTCTCAGAGGGCCTTGCTGCTCCAGGGACACGAGCACCTGAACAACGCCAGTCAGAGTATGGAGAGGAGTCAGMGCATCGCCGCAGAGACAGACCAGATCGGCGCTGACATCATCCAGGAGCTGGGTGATCAGAGAGAACAGCTTGAAACCGCACCAGAGACAGAGTGAGTCTCTGGAGAGCCTTGCGGTTGAGGGCGGAGCAGTTGCCGTACCAGGCGGTGATACAGCCCGACAAGACTCTCGATTGTGCATCTGTAAAAGTTGTGAGTGTTTTAGATGACAAGCCAAATTTCTCAGCTCCTTAGGTTGAATTGGCGCTGATGCACCTCTTCACCACGCTGTCTGTGTGGTGGACCATTCAGTTTGTCCTGATGTGTACACCGAGGAACTTAAAACTTTCCACCTTCTCCACTACTGTCCGTCGATTGGATAGGGGGCTGCTCCCTCTGCTGTTTCCTGAAGTCCACGATCATCTCCTTTGTTTTTTGGACGTTGAGTGTGAGGTTATTTTCCTGACACCACACTCCGAGGGCCCTCACCTCCTCCCTGTAGGCCGTCTCGTCGTTGTTGGTAATCAGGCCTACCACTGTAGTGTGGGCTGCAAACTTGATCATTGAGTTGGAAGCGTGCATGGCCACGCAGTCATGGGTGAACAGGGAGTACAGGAGAGGGCTGAGAATGCACCCTTGTGGGGCCCCAGTGTTGAGGATCAGCGGGGTGGAGATGTTGTTACCTACCCTCACCACCTGGGGGCGGCCCGTCAGGAAGTCCAGGACCCAGCTGCCCAGGGCGCGTCGAGACCCAGGGTCTCGAGCTTAATGACGAGTTTGGAGGGTACTATGGTGTTAAATGCTGAGCTGTAGTCGATAACAGAATTCTTACATAGGTATTCCTCTTGTCCAGATGGGATAGGGCAGTGTGCAGTGTGTGATGGCGATTGCATCGTCTGTGTACCTATTGGGGCGGTAAGCAAATTGGAGTGGGTCTAGGGTGTCAGGTAAGGTGGAGGTGATATGATCCTTGAATAGCCTCTCAAAGCACTTCATGTGACAGAAGTGAGTGCTACGGGGCGTAGTCATTTAGTTCAGTTACCTTAGCTTTCTTGGGTACAGGAACAATGGTGGCTCTTGAAGCATGTGGGAACAGCAGACTGGGATAAGGATTGATTGAATATGTCTGTAAACACACCAGCCAGCTGGTCTGCGCATGCTCTGAGGACGCGGCTGGGAATGCCGTCTGGGCCGGCAGCCTTGCGAGGGTTAACACGTTTAAATGTTTTACTCACTTTGGCCAGGAGGAGAGCCCAGGCTTTGGCCGCGGGCCGTGTCAGTGGCACTGTATTGTCCTCAAAGCGAGCAAAGAAGCAAACAGTGCAGCTCAACCTTTAAAAGTGAATCATCTTTTGATAGTAACATCAGTGTTCCTGTTTTCAGAGGAGCTTAAGAGATTGGTGAGTATTTTAGATGAAAGACAAGGGGAAGCAGAGGAAGTGGTACTATGACAGTCATGTAGTCAATGACTGGAACAAACTGCAAAAATCACTGAAGCTGGAGACTCATATCTCCCTCACTAGCTTTAAGCACCAGCTGTCAGAGCAAGCTCTCAGCAGATCAACTGCACCTGTACATAGCCAATCTGTAAACAGCCCATCCAACTACCTCATCCCATACTGTTATTTATTTTGCTCTTTTCACCCCAGGATCTCTACTTGCACATTCATCTTCTGCACATCTATCACTCAGTGTTTAATTGCTATATTGTAATTATTTCACCACTATGGCCTATTTATTGCTTTACCTCCTTATCCTACCACTTTGCACACACTGTATATAGACTTTTTCTATTGTATTATTGACTGTATATTTGCTTATCATGTGTAACTCTGTGTTGTTGTTGTGTCACACTGCTTTGCTTTATCTTGGCCAGGTCGCAGTTGTAAATGAGAACTTGTTCTCAACTAGCCTACCTGGTTAAATAAAGGTGAAATAAATAAATAATAGGTTAATATCCACTTTTTTTTTAGCACGTAATCATTAATTTTTACACCAGGGGGCACTAGTGAGCTGTAACGGTCACTGACTAAACCTCGATTACATAAACCTCCTACTGGCATACAGGTTAATTCACCTCTAACTAGTACTACCATGAACTGAGTAGACATTTCACTTATGATTGTTTAATGGCACATGTTTCTCATTGGTCAATCTCCATACTGTACTGTACTGTGTGTAGATGATGTGGCAATTCTTTAGTCTATATCCTGATTATGTCAGCACCATTTCACCAGGTCAAATTCTGTTACCTGTCAGTGTGCTCGTTGAATAAAGGTGATTCTGGAGCAATGTCTTTCATGTACGCGCGGAAGAGGCTCTGACCTGTCCTCCTCCTCCCGGCCAGCGGGGGCCCTGCCTACAGCATCTTCTCTCAGAATGAACACAAGGTGAGTCTACTGACTAACATGGTGTTTGGGAGGTTGCCCCTAACACTGATCTGAGGGGTCAGTTTTGCATTCCCCCCCCCCCCCCCACTAATGGTTAAGGTTACAATTGGGCAAAGGGGAAGCTGATCCTAGATCTGTACCGAGGAGTAACTTACATACACCAATCACCTTAGCCCTACAGTACGATGAGTAGTGTAGTTTACAACTGGTAGCGGTAAAGACGATACAGTCCTGATATGTGGAGATATTGAGATGCAAGACAACATTCCTGAAAGGGATACTAAAGAACATATCAGGGCTTACGTTCACCTGACAGCGTATTGCACATTTCACATGCATGGTCACGTGCACCCGCACAGAGTAGCACAGACACGTACCCCACAGAGAGAAACCTCCAATAGGCTGGTGGGGGTAAAGCATCCCGGTCACGTGACTCCCACAGAGAGAAGACCTCCTGATGATGATTGATTTATATTATCTGTTTGGTTTCAGACCTTCAGCTTCAGTCTCAGAGGGCCTTGCTGCTCCAGGGACACGAGCACTGAACAACGCCAGTCAGAGTATGGAGAGGAGTCAGGCATCGCCGCAGAGACAGACCAGATCGGCGCTGACATCATCCAGGAGCTGGGTGATCAGAGAGAACAGCTTGAAACCCACCAGAGAAGAGTGAGTCATAGGAGAGTCTGGAATAAGGCTCTGAGTGGGAAGGTATTGGGGAAGCTTCTCCTGGTAGAGAGCTGATCTAGGATCAGTTTTTAGATCAGAATGATGAGATGATATGGACAGATCCTAGATCAGAATGAATGATATGGACAGATCCTAGATCAGAATGAATGATATATGGACAGATCCTGATCAGATGAGATGACAGATAGATAGAATGAATGACAGATCCTGGATCAGAATGAATGATGATGACAGATCTGGATCAGAATGAATGAATGAATGGACAGATCTAGATCGAATGATGATGATTGCAGATCACGTGATGATATCAGATCCTAGTCATGAATGAGATGATTGCAGATCCTAGTCGAATGAGATGATATGGACAGATCGATCAGCACTCCTACTTTGAGATTTTGTGGATATGGGCCTTGGTGTCAGAACTATGGCAGCCTGGTCCCGAAGTCTCTCCCAGCCTGGTCCCGAGTCTCTCCCAGCCTGGTCCCGAGTCTCTCCAGCCTGGTCCCGAGTCTCTTCCAGCCTGGTCCCGAGTCTTCCTAGCCTGATCCAGAGTCTTCCCAGCCTGGTCCCGAGTCTCTCCCAGCCTGGTCCCGAGTCTCTCCTAGCTGGTCCTGAGTCTCCTCCTAGCCTGGTCCCGAGTCTCTCCTAGCCTGGTCCGAGTCTCTCCCAGCCTGGTCCAGAGTCTCTCCTAGCCTGGTCCCGAGTCTCTCCCAGCCTGGTCCCGAGTCTCTCCTAGCCTGGTCCGAGTCTCTCCTAGCCTGGTCCCGAGTTCCTCCTAGCCTGATCCAGAGTCTCTCCTAGCTGGTCCCGAGTCTCTCCTAGCCTGGTCCCGAGTCTCTCCTAGCCTGGTCCCGAGTCTCTCCTAGCCTGGTCCAGAGTCTCTCCCAGCCTGGTCCCAAGTCTCTCCTAGCCTGGTCCGAGTCCTCTCCTAGCCTGGTCCCGAGTCTCTCCTCAGCCTGGTCCCGAGTCTCTCCGAACTGGCAGAGGCGTGAAAGCCTGTCGATCCTGCTGAGGCATTGGAGTACGATGATCCGGCGGAGGCGAGCAGCCTGACTAGCCCGGCTGGGCGTCAAAACCTGACGATCCAGCTGAGGCCTGACGTGGGATGGGCGCTTTCTGAGCCAACCGGGCAAGAAACCTCTTAAAGCCATGCTAGGGCGTAACAGCCCGGCAAGCTGGCTTATAAGCGACCCCGGTTGCATTGGTGTTGAGCCCGGACCCGACATCACCACCAACGAGAATGTCAGCACTCCCCGATGCTTCATATGGTGGCTTCTGCATTCTGTAAGGACTGACATGAGAAGCAGGTACGGGGAGTCAAACATATAATAAGGAACAGACATAAAACAAGACAGGAACAGCGTCAGCACATAGGTAAACAAGGGACATAAGACAATCAATGTTGAAGGCGGGAACAGAGCGGGAACAAGACAGATATAGGGGAGGTAATAGACAGAGGTGATTGAGTCGCAGGTGAATCCAATTATCGCTGATGCGCGTGATGGGGAAGGCAGGTGCTGCGTAATGATGGCAGGAGTGCGCAATGCTGGTTAGAATGGCGCCCTCGAGCGCCAGGGGAAGAGCTGGAGCAGGCGTGACAATTATATCTGTCTATCAATTCAATTCAAGGGGCTTTATTGGCATGGGAAACTATGT
>NW_019945673.1:24036-31009 GCF_002910315.2 Salvelinus sp. IW2-2015 | reverse complement strand
TTGGTCTGGAGACATAAGGCCTCTGAGTGGGAAGGTATTGGGGAAGCTTCTCCTGGTATGAGAGCTGATCTAGGATCAGTTTAGCCTCTTAGATCAGAATGAATGAGATGATATGGACAGATCTAGATCAGAGAATGAATGATATGGACAGATCCTAGATCAGAATGAATGAGATGATATGGAACAGATCTGGATCAGAATGATATGATATGGACAGATCCTAGATCAGAATGAGATGATATGGACAGATCCTGGATCAGAATGAATGAGATGATATGGACAGATCCTGGATCAGAATGAATGAGATGATATGGACAGATCCTAGATCAGAATGAATGAATGATGGACAGATCCTAGATCAGAATGAATGAATGATATGGACAGATCCTAGATCAAATGAATGTAAGATGATATGGACAGATCCTAGATCAGAATGAGATGATATGGACAGATCCTAGTCAGCACTCCTACTTTGAGATGTTTGTGGATATGGGCCTTGTGGTCAGAACTATGGCAGCCTGGTCCGAGTCTCTCCCAGCCTGGTCCGACGTCTCTCCCAGCCTGGTCCCGAGTCTGCTCCTAGCCTGGTCCCGAGTCTCTCCTAGCCTGGTCCGAGTCTCTCCTAGCTGATCCAGAGTCTCTCCCAGCCTGGTCCCGAGTCTCTCCCAGCCTGGCCCGAGTCTCTCTCCTAGCTGGTCCGAGTCTCCTCCTAGCCTGGTCCCGAGTCTCTCCTAGCTGGTTGTTAACATTGCCAAAGCAAGTGAGGTAGATAATATACAAAAGTGAAATAAACAATAAAAATGAACAGTTAACATTACACATACAGAAGATTCAAAASAATAAAGACATTACAAATGTCATATTATGTATATCTATCTAGACCTCCTCCACAACACTGGTTATATCTGTCTAGATAGACCTCCACCAATAAAATAATAATATGGTGATTACAAATACAACAGGGGCGTGGGTGTAGTACATTCCGTGTAAATGAACAATAAAGTAATTGAATCGAGTAGTGATTGTAAAATAGAACAGGGTCGTAGTGTAGTACATTCCGTGTAAATGAACAATAAAGTAATTGAATCGAGTAGTGATTGTAAAATAGAACAGGGTCGTAGTGTAATGTAGATAACAGCACGGTGTGTTGTTAAGAGCACCTGCTACTATCCCATGACTTCTCACAAGTGGCTGACCAGTTATTGTTATTGTACTCTGCTCTACTCAGGGAAGTGTTTTTCCGTTCAGCATCACCCCCAGGGAAATATAGCTTTCATCATAACAGAGATACAAACTAACTCCCTTAATATTAATATTAATGACTGTATTAAGGAAGTAATTCAAATACTGAGCTATAATGTATGCTCAAAATATTTGGCAMATTATATTATTTTATACCCAATACAATTGCTCAGATAAATATATTTTGTTTAGGGGAGAGTGGGGGTAAATTGAACCAAGGGGTGAAAGTTAAGCCACCCTTKTTTCTAGGAAAGCCATACACAAAATGTATAATTTGACTAAATACTTAGGAAGAGGTCTGTCGTCATTTCCATGGAGTCTGTGAATAAAGAAACCACATGGAAAAAGTAGCAAGCAAGAAAAACGTTATTTTCACCAAGTCAAATGAACATATTGTGTTAGAGGAACAGCGTCAGCACATAGGTAAACAAGAACATAAGACAATCAATGCTGAAGCGGGGAACAGAGCGGGGAACCAGACAGATATAGGGGAGGTAATGACAGAGGTGATTGAGTCCAGGTGAATCCAATAATCGCTGATGCGCGTGATGGGGGAAGGCAGGTGTGCGTAATGATGGCAGGAGTGCTTGTATCTAAACCAAAGTAGATTATTTTAAGATTGTTCTATACATCAGTTCTGGTCTCTATAAGCTWCAATATKARGTCCTACACCTAGCATGAAAGTGCATCCATATAGCTGTGTGGGCTAATATAGTCAAAATGTTGAGCCATTACCACAAGCCTGTTCTCCCCAATTAAGGTGCCACCAACATCTTGGTGGGGGAAAAAAGAATCCCAATTGCATTTCCTTGATTCCTCACTTCCTCTCTCCTCGCCTCCTTCTCAAAACCCATTGGATGAGAATGTCCGAGRGGAGGAACCGTTCTCATCCAATGGGTTTTGAAGAGGCGGCAAGGATTTTACCATGGCCTTCTCACGATTCCTTGTGTCCTTTACTTGAAATCCTCTCCTTGCTTCCTACTGAAGTTTAGAGAGAAATGCGGGGAGAGGACAGGAGGAAAGACTATATAGTGACAGCCTTTTAGAGTTTGTGATTATTCCAGAACATATCGGTGTCTTGTAGCCTCATGAAACCAGACTGGGCACACTAAACYCTCCATATACTGTGTAGACCTGGTTATATAAGACTGAACATTATATAATAGACTAAAACCAACTAGACTTGCTCAGCCAGTCATAAGCCACACGTCTCCGCGGTAACTAGTAATGAACACACATCTCCGTGGTAACTAGTAATAAACACAGACTGACGTCATTGTGGWAGACTAAATTACTTTATTTAAAATACAGATTCAGTGGTCACATCAAAAGGCATGTTTTTACATTTAGTAAATAAAATAATATTATTTCACTCTTATCAGCATTTACCATATCCATTACGTACACTACTTTTAACTTATAGAAATTTACTGGAGAAAAGCGTTACCTAGTCATTTAAAACTGTTACAAATGTAAAACCATACAGTAAATACATAAACATGGATTAATAATGGTGATTATTCAAATGTAAAACTACAAAACACAATACTTCTAATAAAATGTGTCAAAACCACATTCTGCGTCCCAAAATTGGATAGCATCACTCAACATTTCTTAACTGGCACAGCATCACCTACCAACTGGCACAACATCCCTACCAACTGGCACAGCATCTCTACAACTGGCACAGCATTCTCTACCAACTGCACAGCATTCCCTACCAACTGCACAGCATCCCTACCAACTGGCACAGGGCATCCCTACCAAACTTGCACAGCTCCCTACGACAACTCAACTGGCCCAGCACTACAGGTATTTTAGCTGAGGATATGTCTAAACCAAACACAGTGTAACATTAGTAGATAACTGATAAGTCTGCACTAACGTTCAGTTTTGAGGCAGTTTTCAATGCTTTTGTCGTGTCCGGCGATCATTACAACCCCTATTTCAGAGTGCAGCGGTCAAGTCATCAGCAATGTTAGTTTTTCTATTATGTCTATGGCTCCGCTGATAATGTTATGGTATACCTAGATCACCACAATAAGTCAACATTTCACTAGTGGGACTGGGGGCTGTTTTCCAAGGACAGGGAGACAGCTGATCAAATAATTACAAGTAAACAGTTTCCCTAGTGGCAGCTGGGGAGGCTGTCTTTCCAAGGCCAGGGAGACGCTGTCACTAATCAATTTACAGTTTACATTTTAGATGCAGGAGCTTTCTATACCTGGTTACCAGTCTGTTTGTGTGACTATTTTGTGTGATTCCTTGTCCTACCAAACATATACACGATAGCAAAGCTCTGGGCCCAGGCTAAGTTTTTCCAAGTCATCTTAGTAAAAAAGGCATATAAGCCTTTAACTGGGCTTATTAGTTATTATAAGTTCAGTCATGATTAAGGTTTGACTGACTGTTGAACAGGTTGCCATACAGCACCATACACACACACAAGATGTAACAAAACACTTTCCAACTACTGCATCAGTGTGTGTGTATGTAAAGTCTTTTAGAATTCAGGAATGCCAAGTGGTCAAATGTTGAAAGTTCTTAGTCTTCTAGAAGCTGTGTGTTCTAGAAGCTGTGTGTTCTAGAAGCTGTGTGTTCTAGAAGCTGTGTGTTCTAAAGCCGGAGCTGTTCCGTGTCCTCTTTAAGCGTTTGCGACTCCTGAGTGATGGGACCTCCCTCGCGGGTCTGCCCTAGGGCGGATGCGATGACGTCCACCGCCATGGAAGCAGTGCTCTCCACCGCCTCACGACTCGCCCCCAGGTCTGGGTTGACCTCAACAAGGTCCATCACTGACAACAACCCTGGAGAATAAACACAAAGTACAATCTATTAGTTTCAGATCATTTGGTAGAACGTTGCAGACAGAAATGTTACTTCAAACATAGAAACTGGACGTCAAACAATGTTTCAGATTGAAATGTTACTTCATAGACAATGTTTATATTCTCATCGTACCATAAGTATAAATATAATGAAGGTTACGTAGCCACTATTSTCATCCTACCAAGAGTCGGCCATAACTTAGAGGAAAAGGCTCCAAGTTTAATGACAGACCTTTCCTCATTATTTCTTATGAATGTGTTAGTGTGACTGTAGCTGATCATTATCCATGTATTTCAGTGTCTATGACTGCCATGTGAATATGATATTTTTTTAAAACTTTTATCTTCTCAAAACAGAATAATTATACAGTAGCATGCCCTAACATACCTGTGYTGTGGATCTCCTCTGTGATCCAAATTCCTTCTCTGTAAGTCAGACCTCCGTTCACTGGTGTTCCTGTGGCTGGGGCCAGAGACGGGTCCATCGCATCAATGTCAAAACTCAGATGGATCGGCCGCTGCTTCCTGTTGGACAAGAGAAGAAGAAAAYGGGTTCAGAATACAGTTCAGCGAATCAACTTTCAACTCAAATTCAACTGTCAACTGAACACATCCAAACTATCAACCACAATGGTATAGTGTAATKAAATGACCTTGACAAGAGGTGGTCGAAAGTGACTTCCATGACTCTCTGGATACCGAGCCTGTCGATGTCTCTCATTGTGAAGTACTGGACACCCAAGTCCTTCAGGATGTCGCTGTGAGGAGAAAGGAGAGTAGAATGTCATTAGTATCATGTCTGGAAGTATATTTGGATGTAACGGGTGTAAATTTTGTGTACCAAAAAATAAAATAAAAAAGTCAATTCACATTTGAGTCAGTTAGCAGATAATCTTATCCAGATCAACTTACTATCAGAATACAGAAACACAAAGACGAMTGTGTGCAAACCAAGTGACTGTGGTTTACCTGTGGTATGACTGGTATGTGGTTGTCCCAGAATAATGGGCCTTGTTTACGTGTTTACGTGCAACATTATGAAACGTTCACAAAGAAACGTTTACTATTACTTACAATCATCCGATGTTGAACAAGCTGATGCTGGGCCTAAGTAATGCAATAAACTCTTCCCTTTGGTCGGTGATGTGAAAGGTGATATGTATCATGTTAAGAGGGGAACGTCATCTTAGAATGACAAGTATGTACATAAATGGAGGACACCAAGATGAAGAAATATGTGGTTGTCCCACATACCCACATACCTTAAGTTGAATGTGGTTGTCCCACCTAGCTACCTTAAGTTGAATGTGGTTGTCCCACCTAGCTACCTTAAGTTGAATGTGGTTGTCCCACCTAGCTACCTTAAGTTGAATGCACAGTGAGTCACTCTGGATAAGAGTATCTGCTAATGACTAAAACGTAATGAAAGTGTATACTACTGCTACACTACAGCTATAAGTTTGTTTGTTTATTTGTATTGTTTGTAACTTATTTTTTTAAACGTATTTTGTACATAATGTTGCCGCTATCGTCTCTTATGACCGAAAATAACTTCTAGACATCAGGACTGCGATTACTCACCACGGATTGGCAGAATCCTATTGTTCCTTTATTGAGTCTGACGAGCTCGACACGAATGATATACCGCTTTCTCGGGAACAGGCCCAGATCCCCGTGATTTGCGTTTAGAGGAGGCAGAGAGAAAGGGGCAAGACAGCGGGCTGCCTTCTGAGAATTCGCAGGCGATTGAATAAACCTMCACTTCCTTCCATTCTGCTAGCAAACGTGCAGTCTGGAGAATAAAATAGATGACCTACGCGGAAGATTAAACTACCAACGGAACATTAAAAACTGTAACATCTTATGCTTCACGGAGTCGTGGATGAACGACGACACTATCAACAGACAGCTGGCTGGTTATACGCTGAACCGGCAGGATAGAACAGCAGCATCTGGTAAGACAAGGGACGGTGAACTATGTATTTTTGTAAATAACAGCTGGTGCAGGATGTCTCGAGCTATAGCTCGCCTGAGGTAGAGTATCTCATGATAAGCTGTAGACCACACTATCCACCTGGAGAGTTTTCATCTGTGTTTTTTGTAGYTATCTACATACCACCACAGACTGATGCTGGCACTAAGACAGCATTGAATGAGCTGYATTCCGCCATAAGCAAACAAGAAAACGCTCACCCMGAGGCGGCGAACCATCAAGGCGACGAACCATAATTTACTACAGCTCAGCGTTCAACACCATAGTGCCCTTAAAAGCTCATCAATAAGCTAAGGACCTTGRGACTAAACACCTCCCTCTGCAACTGGATCCTGGACTTCCTGACGGGCCGCCCCCAGGTGGTAAGGGTAGGTAACAACACATCCACCACGCTGATCCTCAACACAAGAGCCTCTCAGGGGTGCGTGCTCAGTCCCCTCCTRWACTCCCTGTTCACTCATGACTGCAGAGCCAGGCACGACTCCAACACCATCATTAAGTTTGCAGATGACACAACAGTGGTAGGCTTAATCACCGACAATGACGAGAAAGCCTATAGGGAGGAGGTCAGAAACCTGGCTGTGTTGGTGCCAGGACAATAACCTCTCCCTCAATGTGATCAAGACAAAGCAGATGATTGTGGACTACAGGAAAAAGAGGACCGAGCACGCCCCCATTCTCATCGACAGGGCTGCAGTTGAGCAGGTTGAGAGCTTCAAGTTTCTTGCGAGATTTGGCATGGGTCCTCAGATCCTCAAAAGGTTCTACAGCTGCACCATTGAGAGCCTGACTGAATGCATCACTGCCTGGTATGGCAACTGCTCGGCCTTCGACAGCAAGGCACTACAGAGGGTAGTGCGAACGGCCCAGTACATCACTGGGGCCAAGCTCCCTGCCATCCAGGACCTCTATA
>NW_019945673.1:0-20188 GCF_002910315.2 Salvelinus sp. IW2-2015 | reverse complement strand
TGTAGACTATTATAACTATCTGGTTATCGTTTAGATACCATAGGGTCTACAACCACGTCACGAGGCAAGCCTGATCCCAGATCTGTTTGTGCTGTATAACCTTTTTAAGATACCATAGGAGTCTACAAACCACGTCGCGGGGCAAGCCTGATCCAGAGTCTGTTTGTGCTGTATAACCTCTTTAAGATACCATAGGAGTCTACAACACGTCTCAGGGCAAGCCAGTCCCAGATCTGTTTGTGCTGTATAACCTTCTTTAAGATACCATAGGAGTCTACAACCACGTCTCAGCAAGCCTGATCCCAGATCTGTTTGTGCTGTATAACCTTCTTTAAGTACCATAGGAGTCTACAACCACGTCGCGGGCAAGCCAGGTGCCCAGATCTGTTTGTGCTGTATAACCTTCTTTAAGATACCATAGAATCTTACAACACGTCTCAGGGCAAGCCAGGTCCAGATCTGTTTGTGCTGTAATAACCTTCTTTAAGATACCATAGGAGTCTACAACCACGTCTCAGGGCAAGCCAGGTCCCAGATCTGTTTGTGCTGTATAACCTTCTTTAAGATACCATAGGAGTCTACACCACGTCTCAGGGCAAGCCTGATCCAGGATCTGTTTGTGCTGTATTAACCTTCTTTAAGAATACCATAGGAGTCTACAACCACGTCCTCAGGCAAGCCTGATCCCAGATCTGTTTGTGCTGTATAACCTTCTTTAAGATACCATAGGAAGTCTACAACTTGTCTCAGGGCAAGCCTGATCCCAGATCTGTTTGTGTGTGTATAACCTTCTTTAAGATACCATAGGAGTCTACAACTATGTCTCAGGCAAAGCCTGATCCCAGATCTGTTTGTGCTGTATAACCTTCTTTAAGATACCATAGGAGTCTACAACTATGTCTCAGGGCAAGCCAGGTCCCAGATCTGTTTGTGCTGTAATAACTTCTTTTAAGATACCATAGGAGTCTACAACCACGTCTCAGGGCAAGCCTGATCCCAGATCTGTTTGTGCTGTATAACCTTCTTTAAGATACCATAGGAGTCTACAACACGTCTCAGGGCAAGCTGATCCCAGATCTGTTTGTGCTGTATAACCTTCTTTAAGATACCATAGGAGTCTACAACTATGTCTCAGGGCAAGCCTGATCCCAGATCTGTTTGTGCTGTATAACCTTCTTTAAGATACCATAGGAGTCTACAAACCACGTCTCAGGGCAAGCCTGATCCCAGATCTGTTTGTGCTGTATAACCTCTTTTAGATACCATAGGAGTCTACAACCACGTCGCGGGGCAAGCCAGGTCCCAGATCTGTTTGTGCTGTATAACCTTCTTTAAGATACCATAGGAGTCTACAACCACGTCTCAGGGCAAGCCTTGATCCCAGATCTGTTTGTGCTGTATAACCTTCTTTTAGATACCATAGGAGTCTACAACCACGTCGCGGGGCAAGCCAGGTCCCAGATCTACTTAACCTACTCCTATTGGATTTATGTTATGATGTCATGTTCTGAGAGCAGGCTTTATTCTCACTACAACAAGGCTACACTTTACGACAGTAAAACTCCTCTGCCCTGATACTCACCTCTTGTTATTGTTTGTCTGTAGATGCCAGAGCTCCCAGGCTTCTCCTGGGTGAGGCCCTTCCTGTCGGCTAAAGAACCTGGTCTACATTGGCCTGAGAGACGTAGACCCGGGAGAGTAGTAAGTACACTTCTCTGTACACTACTAAGTACAAATCTGGATTATAACACACACAGTTAAAACCCTTGGTTTACAGTAGTAGTATAGCAGTAGTAAAAAAAAATCTAATTTTATTAGTCACATGCGCCAAATACAACAGGTGTAGGACTTACAGTGAAATGCTTACTGAAAAACCCTAACCAACAATACCGTAAAAAAAAAAATACGGATAGAATAATAGATAAAAGTAACAAGTAATAAAGAGCAGCAGTAAAATAACAAATAGCGGATATAGACAGGCGTACCGCTACAAGAAGCGTCTCCAATACAACCGAGATCATGAGATGATCCGAGGTGTAGAGTAGATCTGGAGGCTTGTCCCCGCACGTTGTTGTAGACTCCGGTTACCTCCCCATGTATCTAAACGAGAGTGTGCCAGATTTGATGTAACCTCACGACCATCAAAACACAGAGTCTTGAGCACATCGAGTAGCACTGTAGCGTAGGTTATGTTATGACTGCAGTAATTGATTATCATTAGAAGAAGGTTATTTACAGCACAAAACAGATCTGGGACCTTGGCTTGCCCCGCGGACTAGTTTAGACTCCTATGGTATCTAAAAGAAGGGTACCTCTATACAGCACAACAGATGCGTGGTTACCATCAGCTTGTCTCAGGAATGCTGTGGGTGTAGACTCCTAGTGGTATACCTTAACACAGAATTAGCTAGGTGTACAGACACAAAACAGATCTGAATCAGGCTTGCCCTGAGAGCATAGGTTGTAGACCTCCTATGTATCTTAAAGAAGAAGGTTATTACAGCACAAACAGATCGTGGATCAGGCTTGCACCCTGAACGTTGGTTGTAAGACTCACTGATGGATCATCTTATAGAAGGTTAACAGACACAAAAACAGATCTGATCAGGCTTGCCCTGAGACGTGGTTGTAGACTCCGTATGGTATCTTAAGCAAGGTTAATACAGCACCCAAACAGATCTGAGGACCTGGCTTGCCCTGCAGACATAGTTGATAGACTTCCTATGTATCTTAAAGAAGGTTTATACAGCACAAAACAGATTCATGGATTCAGGCTTGCCCCTGAGACATAGTTGTAGACTCCTACTGGTATCTTAAAGAAGGTTATACAGCACAAACAGATCTCTGGATCAGGCTTTGCCCGTGAGAGCATAGTGGTAACTCCATATGGTATTCTAAAGAGGTTCATACAGCACAAACAGATCTGGGATCAGGCTATGCCCTGAGACGGGGGTTGGTAGACTCCTATGCGTATTCTTAAAAGAAGGTTATACAGCACAACAGATCTGCGGATCAGCTTGCCCTGAGACGTGGTTGTAGATTTCCTATGGTATCTTAAAAGGTTATAACAGCACAAAACAAGATCTGTGACGACTGGCTTGCCCTGAGGACGTGTTGTAGACTCCTATGATCTTAAAGAAGGTGATACAGCACAAACAGATCTGGTGACACTCCCTCTGCCCTGTAGCTGGAGTGTGCCTAAGTGTGGTCTCGTTCTTGGGTGATGCATATAAAGAACGTGTGTAGTGTACTAAGCACAAAATATCGGATCTGGGACCTGGCTTGCCCCGCGACGTGGTTGGAGACTCCTATGTATCTTAAAGAAGGTTATACAGCACAAAAACAGATCTGGGATCAGGCTTATGCCCTGAGCCGTGGTTGTAGACTCCTTATGTATCTTAAACGACAGGTTATACAGCACAAACAGATCTGGACGCGGCTTGCCCCTGAGACGTTGGTTTGAGACTCCTATGGTATCTGAAAGAGGTTATACAGCACAACAGATCTGGGATCAGGCTTGCCCCCGCGACCGTGGTTGTAGACTCCTATCGTATTCTTAAAAAGGTGGCTTGTCCCAGGGGAAGAACCAGGCTAGTGAGAGTGCCCCAAGGCCTCGTTCTCTTACCTTGTTCTGCAGCTCTTTGATCATGAAGGCCACCGACTGTCCGTGGAGGTTGCCTGAGGGAGAGGTGAAGGGCGTGTTTATGTCAGCGTGGGCATCGACCCAGATCAGACACAGGTCAGGACACTGCTTGGCGTGGCCTTCCACTGAACCAATGGCCAGGCTGCGAGGAGAGAGATCAGGAAGTGAGTTAGAATCCAATCACCATTATTCCACCCTCCCAGGGAACACGGACCTATATGTGTCACTATCATAAAGAAACTGGTTACTGCCAGTTTCCAATGTCCTACTTAACCCAGAGTTTAGTGTTTGACCATCTCTGCAGCACTCCACCAGGCCTTTATGGTAGAGTGGCCAGACGGAAGCCACTTCTCAGTAAAAGGCACATGAAAGCCCGCTTGGAGTTTGCCAAAACACACCTAAAGATTCTCAGACCATGAGAAACAAGATTCTCYGGTATGATGAAACCAAGAYTGAACTCTTTAGTCAGAGAGTTCTAGGGTCCTAAGCCTGCGTAGTACTTAATTTCATAACACTGTCAATGTTGACAGTTCTATAAGTCGCTGTTGCTAAAATAACCACAGTGTTCTCCGAGAACATGACGTGGGTTGTTGTGGTATGTACCTGTGGTCTCCTCCCAGCATGACGGTAGTGTGTCCGGCTCCCACAGCGTTGCTGACGGCCCCTGACAGCAGTTTGTTAGCTCTGCCCACAGTGCGAGGGAAGGGGAYATGCATGTAAGGCTCGTCCTTCTCCAGATGCTGGAAGCTCAGGTCTCCAAAGTCATGCACTGGGTAATCTGTATGAGGAAATTAAAAAGGTATTTTTTATATTCATTATTGTTTWWAAAAAAATAAAAAAAATAAAAATAAAAACTGGATTAATTTAACAGCAAATGGATGAATTGTTGGGGGTATTTTGTTAATGGCTAAGTGCATAACTAATGGATTCCTGAGACCTAGAAGTCGCCCCAGATCTAGAAACAGCCTTGGCTTTTCTGGGTTTGTTGGATGGACGCTGCTTTTAGAGCTTGTTGTGTTACGGTGCATGCGAAGGGATGTGAGTTTGTGGCCCAGACGGTTGTGGCGGAATTTTCACTGTCACATTAAGCTACACGCATACATACATACATACATACATACATACATACATACATACATACMTACMTACCTACATACACAGTTGAAGTCTGAAGTTTTTCAACCACTCCACAAATGTCTTGTTAACAAACTATAGTTTTGGCAAGTCGGTTAGGACATCTACTTTGTGCATGACACAAAACATTTTTCCAACAATTGTTTACAGACAGATTAGTTCCCTGTATCACAATCCAGTGGGTCAGAAGTTTACATACACTAAGTTGACTGTGCCCCTTTAAACAGCTTGGAAAATTCCAGAAAATTATGTCATGGATTTAGAAGCTTCTGATAGGTAATTGACATCATTTGAGTCAATTGGAGGTTTACCTGTGATGTATTAAAGGCCTACCTTCACATGCAGTGCCTCTTTGCTTGACATCATGGGAAAATCAAAAGAAATCAGCAAGACCTCAGAAAAAAAAAAATTGTAGACCTCCACAAAGTCTGGTTCCTACATTGGGAGCAATTTCTAAACGCCTGAGGTAAACGTTCATCTATACAAACAATAGTACGCAGTATAAAACACCATGGGACCACACAGCCGTCATACCGCTCAGGAACAAGACGGTGTTCTGTCTCCTAGAGATGAACGTACTTGGTGCGAAAAGTGTGCAATCAAATCCAGAGAAAACAGCAAAGGACCTTGTGAAGATGCTGGAGGAAACAGGTACAAAAGTATCTATATCCACAGTAAAACGAGTCCTATATCGACATAACCTGAAAGGCCGCTCAGCAGCAAGGAAGAAGCCACTGCTCCAAAACGCCATAAAAAAAGCCAGACACGGTTTGCAACTGCACATGGGGACAAAGATCATACTTTTTGGAGAAATGTCATCCGGTCTGATGAAACAAAAATAGAACTGTTTTGGCCATAATGACCATTGTTATGTTTGGAGGAAAAAGGGGGACGCTTGCAAGCCGAAAGAACACCATCCCAACCGTGAAGCACGGGGGTGGCAGCATCATGTTGTGGGGGTGCTTTGCTGCAGGAGGGACTAGTGCACTTCACAAAATAGATGGCATCATGAGGCAGGAAAATTATGTGGATATATTGAAGCAACATCTCAAGACATCAGTCAGGAGTTAAAGCGCTTTGGTAGCAAAAGGGTCTTCCAAATGGACAATGACCCCAAGCATACTTCAAAGTTGTTGTCAAATGGCCTTAAGGACAACAAAGTCAAGGGTATTGGAGTGGCCATCACAAAGCCCCTGACCTCAATCTTATAGAAAATATGTGTGGGCAAACTGAAAAAGTGTGTGCGAGCAAGGAGAACTACAAACCTGACTAAGTTACACCAGCTCTGTCAGGAGGAATGGGCCAAAATTCACCCAACTTATTGTGGGAACTGTGGAAGGCTACACCGAAAACGTTTGACCCAAGTTTAAACAATTTAAAGGCAATGCTACCAATACTAATTGAGTGTATGTTAAACTTCTGACCCACTGGGAATATGGATGACAGAAATAAAAGCAGGGAAATAATCATACATTCTCCCAACTATTATTCTGACATTACAATTCTTAAAATAAAGTGGTGATCCTAACTGACAGGCAATTAATTACTTTACTAGGATTATAAATGTCAGGAAGTTGATGACAAAACTGTTGTTTTACCTCGTATTTAAAGTAGGCAAGTCAGTTAAGAACAAATTCTTATTTACAATGACAGCCTACCGGGGAACAGTGGGTTAACTGCCTTGTTCAGGGGCAGAACGACAGATTTTTACCTTGTCAACTCAGGGATTCGATCCAGCAACCTTTTGGGTTACTAGTCCAACGCTCTAACCACTAGGCTACTTTCCACCCCAAAGGCATTAGGTCTTTCTCCAGGCTCTGATGTCCAACCCCCTCTACCCTTGCTGTCCTTACACCCCCCCTCTCATATCATCTCTGATTGCCAAGACGGAGTCATTCAAGCTGTCGCTGGAACCCCTGTATGTCTGACTGGGCACTACTTTCCATGTGTTCCATTTCCCATGTGTGTCCTCTCAGGTTTCTCCAAGACAAGATCACCTCTTGCTACCACTGCTACGGTGGCAACGAAGTAAACACAAAGGAATTTGTTGGAAATTGGGTTGCAATGCACCCCCATCTACTAGTATTGGCACCTCGGACTAATGACTTACGAGTTGAAGTAAACAAGGGATTTGAAACAACGTCTGTGGGTGACAATATTCCACCGGATTGGTGGGTGTAGAGTTACTCTGCTGATTAAGAGGGGACCAATGTGGTACCTCGTTATGTCTAATACACCCCCCCCCCCCCGTGTTACCATCTTAGAMCACTGGACAGGAATAGCTGAATCCAGTACTCGCAATCATGATCTAATACAGTATGTATTTACACTTGACGCAATGTCAGTGATATTTGATGCAGTTCAAAGGGATGTTTCCCCATCTTGACAAGTGCACAATGACTGACCATCTCAGTCTTCTAGATATTAAAAGGAGGATATAATTTTTTTATTCTCCCTGTTGCCAAATTGGCATCAGAAAAAGTTATTTACTTTTCATACTTTTGTTTTTAATAAACTTCTCATCTCAGCAGTTAAGTCCACTTTTACAAACAACTAAAATAGCACCATGTAGCACATCAAGTGAATGTGATTTTACAAAACAACTGAAATAGCACCATATTGCATATCAAGTGAATGATTTTACAAGAGATCATGAGTCATATCAACAAGGCACATGCTTGGACACAGCAGGAGATGAACAAAGCATTGGTCTCAAAGCTCTCRATAGACTAAAGGCCTTTACTTAAGGAGGAGTAAACTGGAACATTTTGTTCCCAATGAGCTGCAAATTACAATAGAGGTCACAAATTCKTATAAATGTACCAGTAGTCTGAGCTCATATAAAAGCACTTTAAAATGCCATAAAATCCCCCTGGACTAGTGTATTTAAAAATGGTGTTTCTTAAAGACTTTGATGTCTTGTTAAAAGTATGACAGTGGTCCACATCCGACAACAGAGAGAGAGAGAAAAAACACAATCTAAAGATAGGCTTCTCATATTACACTGCAGGCTGTCCCTGGGAACGGTTGACTGGGTGGGACGGTTTATTGGGTAACTGCCAAAAAAGCACCTTTGCCTGTGCCATGAGTGCAAGCTGTTGATCTGTCCCACAGCTGAGCGCTCAGGGATGAGATGGGGCTAAGATTACAGGAAATGACTTGCACATTCCAGAACTGAACCTGGGGATCTCTACACTGGAACATTTGTGTCTCACTTTAACTTTTACACTCAACTAGATGTAGGCTTGCTTGCTGCACTTCATTCAGATGTGTTGTGTGTGTGCTGAGACATCATAGGCCTCACTATTTATGACCTGACAATAATCCCATTGGTTTAGAAGTGGAATCATCTTGTCTGTGGAAATGAATGCCCCTCTGCTCAGACTGGTCCGTATAGTCTCCTTAGGCAGACAGGTAGCCTCACACATGGACAATGTTCTACGATTTACCAACTAATGCTTTAATGCGACACGTTTTGCTGAGAAAAACTCGTTCTGTGTGGCATCCCTAGCCAAGCCTAGCCTATGTAGATTATTTTATCTTTTCACAATTAAGATCTGACCCTTTTAATTATTAATTATTAGGATGTGTATGCATATTGTCTGACGCAATTTGTGCGCCTCCTTGCTCAGATTGGTCCACGGTCTGAAACAAGTCCACGGTTTACTCTGGATTGGAAGACAGTTTGGGTATTACCAAAGACAGCAACGTTATCGTATGCAGTCACATGGAGCCGGATGTGTGATACAATCTCACTGTTAAGGTTTACACAAACTATTTTTTCGTACCATCTTTCAAACATTCAACACGGCGATAGGGGCTCCAATTAATCTATTATAGGCGGGAGGGTACAAAGGAAAAGCTGTAGTCCTAAATGGGAGGAGAGAGTTCGCTTTTTCGGGGAAGGCTCTGTATGTGCGTAAGGGGTGACGACAGCAGAGACTTGCTCATTCTTTCTCGCCCATGTGGCCCAACAAAACCGCTCTTTTACCGTTTTATTTTCGAGATAATAATCGTTTTAGATAAAAAAWAAAAAATCTGTTTAGATCGCCAGCATTCAAGATCTAAACAATATCCTAAATATGGTTGTTTTCTTTGTTTGGCAACATTAGCTTATACCCATTTATAGTAAAAGACTGATGTAATACATGCTTTACTTCCCCTAATAGAAGGAAAAGAGGAAGCAGCTCTCACATGAACCATTAACCTATTTCAGGGTTAGAATAMGTTTTATATACAATTGTTTCAATCCAACAGTACATTTCTAAGTTTATTTTATAATTTTAAGATTTTCCATCACTTACCCAGATGTGAAAGTCTCTCGATCAGACCAGCATCTCTGATGGCTTTGGGTCCATTTTCCACCCCTCTCCTTTTCTAAAAGAAAAAACGACAACGTTCAATAATTCTGGTAAACGAAATAGCCTAATCAAATAATCATATTCAATAAATGAATCCTAATAGTATATGAGCTTTTTCCTTACCTGTCCTTTTGAGAATGGGGCTCCTAAAACAGCCACAGAATGAGTTCTGCTCTGACAGGTATTGTTGAGTTGCGTCCGTAGAAGACGACACAGTGGCCCTCTTAAAGTCATTCTAAAATCCTATTTAATTTATCCGTTAACGTCAAAATAATTGATAACAACCGTTTAACGACCAAGGCTGCGATTCAAAACCTCTTCTGTAAGATCCCCCCTCTCTCTTATGATGTTGATGCTCTGCCGGGGGCTGGTCTTATGCTCCCTTTGATCTCATTAATATTCATGAGATGCCAAGAGCACGATCAACAGAAATGTGTAACCYTTMATTTGTCTYTAAACATCACTGGGCCGTATTATTWTTTTATTTTTTTATACCCCAAATCAAATTATTATTATTTTATTTTTGATTKAACCTTTATTTAATTAGGCACGTCAGTTAATTAAGAACAAATTATTATTTACAATGACGGCCTACACCGGCCAAACCTCATTGGGGAACGTGCGTCAATACCATATGCCACACCTTCGCACTAGCCAATGAGATGTGTCCAATAGATGGGTTTGTTCCGAAGGAGTGTCTTGTGTTTCTGAAACGCACCCATGATCCCGCAATTTCGCAGGGACGGAAATTTCCACCAACACAGCAAACTGCGGTTGACAAACATGTTGCTTGACCTCGATGTGTGCTTTCCATAATTGTGCAAAACATATTAGATATCAGTCTGTACCCCATGTTTACATGCAGTGGAGTTTTGGCCATATACCTATTGGCCATATACCAATTTGCTATTTCAATAAGCCTGTTTTAGGGGGGGGGGCTAAGAAAGGCTTATTAAAATAGCAAATAGGTATATTTTTTATTATGGGCTATTCAGTAAAAGTCAACCATTGTTTTTATTTTGTGGAAATACAATAATTTATATGAATTGTGTTGTKGTTATTGAAGAATATAATGTAACAGAACGTTGCCCGTGGGTACAGCTTCTCATCACCTAAATACAGTGGTTTGTGTCTGTTCTGTTGACCTGTTTTGGAGCAAAAACATAAAAACCTAAACGGTGGTATGGAGCCAGGCTACCGTACTATCATAAACAGGGGTATTTTGGACCAGTATGTACCTCTGTCGCCCCCAAGTGTTGAAAAATTGTAAACTTTTTAATTTTTTTAAAATGGCATATCCCATAATSCATTGCAAAAAACACAGGTCCTTGTTACAGGCATAACGTAGCTAGCAAGTTAGCTATTGAAGACCGATCAAATATCGTTCATATAGTAATTTAGACTGACTTATATGAAACCAGATATAATACATTGATACAAGAGTACATTGTGTGCACGCCGCCTGTTTTCAGGTATGTTAACACTAAACTATTTTAGTAAAGGGCCATAACGTTAGCAAAGTTAGCTAGCTAGCTAACTTGCGTGGTAGCGGTGGTATCTACCAGCTAGCAGGAAATGTGAACTAGAAAACGCTTTTGTTGCATWGATTAGCTAACCAGCCAGTATATAGAATTTAACCTTCTTTGTGGAATGTTTAAATGCATGGCTATTATAGGTTGTGTAGTGTAACCAAATATCTAGGATAGCAGTAACCTAAGCTAGCCGGTATAGCTAGCCTAGCTAGTTTATCCCCGCAGGCCAGAATCTATCCAGGGGTACCCCCATGATAGTCCCYAAACCTGTGCGTCTCTTCTTGTTCCCCCAGGTCACTCCACCTCCCAAGATGTCGTACCCCCCTCACCTGAACCGCCTCCCCCAGTTGCCCCCCGGGATTCGCCCTCCCCACTTCGCAGGGTTCCCCCAGGGAGTCCCAGCAGGTGGGATAAAGTCTAGTAGAGCTGGGCAATATGGACAAATATCCATATCGCGAAAAATTGCCTGAATTGATGCGATAACGATAAATAGAACGATACGTTTATAACATTCATGTGCACCACCGTTATTTTTTTAATTTTTATATTTCAAACAACTACTAGTTTGTTGGTTGTAGTCATCAATTGTCCCATTAACAATCACCCACATTAGCAAACATATTTCATTGATATCAGAACATTCTTCGTCCACTTTAAGGGATATTGATATTCAGATCTACTGAGTGAAGAGTTTGAAGGTGATAGATTATGATGATGTCTCTCGGTCTTCTCCCAGGTACRCCCATGATTCCAGTCCACATGGGGATAATGACCTCTGCACCTACGGTGAGCTTGAACTGTTATTATCACACACACACACACACACACGAAGTATAAGTTCATCACACTGGCTGGCAGACAACTCTTATTTCCTAATGTGTGTATTGTGTTGTATTGCAGGTCCTGGTTCCTACCACAGTGTCTATGGTCCAGAAGCCTCCTGCTCAGAGGAAAGAGCTGAACCCAGTCAGAGCCAAGGAGATCCAGGATGGGGGCGGTGGAGGTCCCACCACTACAGTGTTTGTAGGGAACATCTCRGAGAAGGCTTCRGACATGCTGGTCAGACAACTGCTAGCGGTAAGCAGGCCTGGGATTGGAAACAAGGGTTGGAATTTTTTTATAGAAATACTTTTGTCCAGCTTAACCAAGTCACACACACACRGGGGTTAAAGTTCTCAGTCACTGTGACGGATTTCTGTCGTATGGATTCTGGAGAGGTCKTTTTTCAGATCAGTCGGGGGGGTTTGGAGATCACATAGCCTAATACAGAAGCATGTCTGTTCTACAAAATATATTCCCAAATAAATATATTCCCCTTATTAAATATATTCCTTTTATTAAATATATTCCCTAATAAGTTCTCAAATATGACATTTTCTCTGTTACGCTGTGTGCACTGCCCTGACATGCATGATTGTTGCTGACACTCTGATGTTCAGATGAAGTGAATTAAACAATCTGTAATGCTTACCACCACGGCGCTCGACTCAGACAGCGGTGTCTAGCCTAATGTAGCCTGCTGGTAAAGTCATTCATAGCCTCTACTTTATCACTCAGGATGTAACTTTCCAGTCTACTATTTTTGCAATGTAATGTTGTTTGGAACAAACTCAGACAAACCTATAGAATAGTTGACCTGTTTACTTTAGTCGGCTTGTTCAATGCCAGATAAATATTCCTATCGAGGCGCATTGAAGTTGCAAGAGCCATCCTTGTTCCTGGAGAGATACCTACTGTAGGTTTACATCTATCTAGTCCAGAGCTCTCCAACCCTGTTCCTGAGAGATAACCTACTGTAGGTTACATCTATCTAGTCCAGGCTCTCCAACCCTGTTCCTGGAGAGATACCTACTGTAGGTTTACATCTATCTAGTCCAGGGCTCTCCAACCCTGTTCCTGGAGAGAATACCTACTTAGGTTTACATCTATCTAGTCCAGGGCTCTCCAACCCTGTTCCTGGAGAGATACCTACTGTAGGTTTACATCTATCTAGTCCAGGGCTCCTCCAACCTTGTTCCTGGAGAGATACCTACTGTAGGTTTACATCTATCTAGTCCAGGGCTCTCAAACCTTGTTCCTGGAGAGATACCTACTTAGGTTTACATCTATCTAGTCCAGGGCTCTCCAACCCTGTTCCTGGAGAGATACCTACTGTAGGTTATACATCTATCTAGTCGGGCTCTCCAACCTTGTTCCTGGAGAGATACCTACTGTAGGTTTACATCTATCTAGTCCAGGGCTCTCCAACCCTGTTCCTGGGAGATACCTACTGTAGGTTTACATCTATCTAGTCCAGGGCTCTCCAACCTGTTCCTGGAGAGATACCTACTGTGGTTTACATCTATCTAGTCCAGGTCCTCCAACCCTGTTCCTGGAGAGATACCTACTGAGGTTTACATCTATCTAGTCCAGGACTCTCCAACGCTGTTCCTGGGAGATACCTACTGTAGGTTTACATCTATCTAGTCCAGGGCTCCAACCTGTTCTGGAGAGATACTACTGTAGGTTTACATCTATCTAGTCCAGGTCTCCAACTGTTCCGGAAAGATACTACTGTAGGTTTACATCTATCTAGTCCAGGGCTCTCCAACCCTGTTTCCTGGAGAAGATACCTACTGTAGGTTTACATCTATCTAGTCCAGGGCTCTCCAACCCTGTTCCTGGAGAGATACCTACTGTAGGTTTACATCAATTGTGCGCAGCCCTATGGGACTCCCTATCACGGCCAGTTGTAATACAGCCTGGATTCGAACCAGGATGTCTGTAGTGACCGCTGCGCCACTCGGGAGACCCATATCCATGGTCCAATATTTTAAAAATAATTTTTACCATTTTTATGTTGTTGGGCTCATTTCTGGAGGTAAAAATTATAGTTTTGTTGATGTCAAGAATAATAAATAAAATAAAATCGTTATGGAGTAGAGTATCCCCCGTAGCGCTTCAGCAAAGGGACTGGAATTGATCATGATGGTCATGACTTTCTGACATGAAAGGGCAGGTTACCTTTGACCCCCGACAATCCATCTGAGATCAATACATGTTTCAGTCATATTACTGTAAAACCCTGCACACAATGTATCTTCAGGAAAATGACCCATTTCTAGTTTGTGGTTCTGGTTCTTCTCACGTTTTTCTTTTTCCTTTCTTCATCCTGTTCTTCCGGTTCTTTGGGTTGTAGTCCGTGTTAAAATGTAAAACCCTTTGTGACAACTGTTTTTTAATGTAAAAAGGGCTTATATGAACCAATGTGATTGAATGATGATGGATCACTCTGACATTTTGGTGTTTAGTCTCAGATGAGGTCCCCTCTGCCTGTCCTTTCCTCCATCTTGTAGAAATGTGGCCTGGTCCTGAGCTGGAAGAGGGTCCAAGGGGCTTCTGGGAAACTGCAAGGTAAAAACAAAACAGGTACAAACTTCTAACTCTACTTTCCTCCTTGCCTTGTTATGTTGTTACCGCCACGTTGTGTTGTTACCCGCCACGTTATCGCCACGTCTGTGTTGTTACCACGTCTTGTTGTTACCTCCACGTCTTGTATGTCACTCTTCTGTGTTTTTACCGTCCTGTGTTGTTACCTCCACGGTCTGTGTTGTTACCGTCTGTGTTGTTACCGTCTGTGTTGTTACCGTCTGTGTTGTCCCTCGGCCACCTCTGTTGTTACCGTCTGTGTTGTCACTCCACGTCCGTGTGTTGTCACTCCACGTCTGGTGTTGTCACCTCCACGTCGTTGTTGTCACCTCCACGTCTGTTTGTCTCTCCACCGTGTGTGTCACCTCCACGTCTGGTTTCACTCCACGTCTGTGTTTGTCACCTCCACGTCTGTGTTGTCAACCTCCACGTCTGTGTGTCACCTCCACGTCTGTGTTGTCACCTCCACGTCTGTGTTGTTCACCTCACGTCTGTGTTGTCACCTCCACGTCTGTGTTGTTCACGTCTGTGTTGTCACCTCCACGTCTGTTGTCACTCCACGTCTGTGTTGTCACCTCCACGTCTTGTGTTGTCACCTCCACGTCTGTTTGTACCCCAACGTCTGTGTTGTCACCTCCACGCTGTGTTCACCTCCACGTCTGTGTTGTCACCTCCACGTCTGTGTTGTCACCTCCACGTCCGCGTTGTCACCTCCACGTCTTGTGTTGTCACCTCCACGTCTGTGCTTGTCACCATCCACGGCTGTTACTGTTGGTTTCATCTCCACGTCTGTGTGTTACCGTCTGTGTTGTCAACCTTCCATCTTGTACTCCGCTGTTTGTCATCTTCCGTCTGTGTGTGCACCTCCACGTCTGCGTTGTTACCGGCCACGTCTTGTTGTCTCGTTGTCACCTCCACTCTGCGTTGTCCCTCCACGTCTGGTGTACGTCTCACGTCGCCTCCACGTCTGTGTAGTTACCTCCCACGTCTGTGTAGTTACTCCATGAGTCCTGTTGAGTTATCCGTCACGCGGGACCTCAGTCTGTGTTGTCCCTTCACCTCGGTATACGCACGTCTTGTGTCTCAGTCTGTTAACCTCCAGCGTCTGTGTTGTCTGACCTCCAGCGTCTGTGTTGTCACCTCCGTTGTCACCACGTCTTGTGTTGTCACGTCCACGTCTGCGTTTGTCACCCTCCACGTTGCGTTGTCACTCCTCTCGTTGACAGTTACGTGCTGTGTTGTCACCTCCACGTCTGTGTTCCGTCACGTCTGTCCTCAGTCTGTGTTTGTCACCTCCACGTCTGTGTTGTTACTTCGTTGGCATCCTGCCGTTACTGTGTTGTACCTCCACCGTCGCCACGTCTCGTAATCCACGTTGTGCATGTGTACACTCCACGTCGTCCGTCATGTGTTGTCCGTCCACGTCTTGTGTTGTTACCCCACGGCTGTGTGCCACGCTCCACGTCGTGTGTCACCCCTCTCGACGGATGCTTGGGTGTTTGTCACTCCAGCGTCTGTGTGTCTCACATTTTGGTGCACCCAACGTAAGCTGTGTTGTCACCTCCACGTTGTGTATTCCCTCCAGTCTGTGTTGTTAGCTCACGTGCTGGTTGCGAACACTTGTGTTCCCGCTCGGGGTTCTCTGTGTGACAGCGTCACCGTTACACTCACAGACGTCTGATGTTTGTCACCTGTCCACGTCTGTGTTGTCACCTCGAGTTTGTTCTCCCGTCTGTGTTTGTATACTCACGTTCTTCGTCATCTCCAGGTCTGTAGTTGTACCTCCACGATCTGTTGTACCTCACGTCTGTGTCATTAGTCACGTAGCTGGCCGCGATCTCTTTAGAATGTCATGGTTGTCCCTCTCATGATAACTGTTTCCATAGGAGGTGATGAGGCCACGCTTCATGTATAAGATTCAGGAGGTGATATGAGTGCCAGCTTCTGTTATATTCAAGGCAGTGATGTCGAGGCCAGCTTCAATGTTATTGATATTCAGGTGAGGTGATGAGGCCAGCATTCATGTATAATTCGAGGAGGTGATGAGGGCCAGCGTTCATGTAATATAATTCAGAGATGGTGATGAGGCGCAGCTGCCTTCATTATATTTCAGGGAGTCGGATGAGGCAGCTTCATGTTATATTCAGTGAGTGATGAGGGCCAGCATTCTAGTTAATTAATTCTAGTAGAAGCAGCTTGTGGATGTTTTATGGGAGATGAGGCCAGTCAAATTTATATTCAGGAGGGTGATGGCAGCCAGCTTCATGGTTTATTTCAGTAAGGGTTATGATGGGCCAGCTCATGTTATTATTTTCAGTGAGTGAGAGCCAGCTTCAATGTTCTATTCGCAGGAGGTGTATAAAGAGCCAGCTTATGTTATAGTTCAGGAGGTAATTGAGCCAGTTACATTGTATATTCGGAGTGATGAGGCCAGCGCTTCTCCTGTTAGGTACTCAGGAGGTGATTGAGCAGTCATGTAACAGGAGTGCTGTGCAATTCATGTTATATTCAGGAACGGTAGATGAGGCCAGCTTCTTTAGTCAAGTTAGGCCAGCTCGTTTCAGGAGGTGTCGAGGCCAGCTTCATTGTATTAGGTGATGAAGGCACTTTCATGTAATGGAGGTGGATGAGGCCAGCTTCATGTTATTCAGGACTATACCAGTCATGTCAGGAGTGATGAGGCCAGCTTCATGGTTATATTCAGGAGGTGGCTTCTAGTTCTGTACAACAAGATGGTTTTGCTGCTTGCGGTGTTTTAGAGATAAAATGCAAAATTTTTGATCGCTGATGTAAATCACAGTTTTCATTTGAAATTCAAAATAAGATTGTTAAAGAGGAACATAGTTTAGACTGTGTCTTCTCTGTCGCTCGGATGCTGGCGGTACTAACTCTTCCGTCTTAGTCTGTCAGCTCTCGGTACTAACTCTTGTCCTGTGTCTTACTCTGAGGCTCAGCTAGGTAACTAACTCTTGTCCTGCTCTTAGTCTGTCAGCCGGTATAACTCTTCTGTCTACTCTGTACTTCCATGGCAGCTCGGGTATCTGAACTCTTGTCCTGTCTTAGTCTGTTCACAGCTCGAGAGGCGAGAGCAGGGTTTGACTAGGCTACTAACTCTTTCCTGGTTCTTAGGTTTTTCTGTCAGTCTCAGTCGGTTTTACCAACTTCTTGTCCTCCTCTTAGTCTGTCAGCTCGGGGCGGGGGGGTACTAACTCTGTGTCCTGTCTTAGGCATGTCAGCTCGGTTAAACTCTTTTGTCCGTCTTTCTTGCTCCCTTTTGCCTCCCCTCTCTCTCCTCCTCCTCTTCTCCCCTGTCTTCTCTCTCCTCCCTCCCCTCTTCCCTCCCCTCTCCTCCTCCTCTTTCCTCTCCTTCTCCTTCCTTCCTCCTTCTCTCCTCTCTCTCTTTCCTCCTTTCCCCTTTCCTCTCTGTCTCTCTTCTTTCCCCCTCTGGGTCTCCTTCTCGTCTCATTCCCTCTTTCTCCCCTCCTTCCTCTCCTCCGCTCTCTCCCTCCTCCCCCTCCTTTCTTCCTCTTCCCTGTTCCATTCCCTCCTCTCCTTCTTGCTCCTTTCTTCCTCCCGCTCTCTTCCTCCCTCCCCCCCCTCTCCTCTCTCCCTTTCCTTCTCACCTCCTTCTCCTCTCTCTTTCCCTCCTCTCCCTATGTCTCCCCTCTCTCATCTCTTCTGGGGTCTTCTCTTTTCTCTTCTATACCGTCTCTTTCTTCCTCCCCTCCTCTTCCCTCTTCCCTCTGTCCTCTCCCCTCTTCCTCCTTCTCTCTCTCCCTCCCTTCTCCCCCTCTCTTCTCTCTCCCTCCTTCTCTCCCCCTTTCCGCCCCCTTCTTCTCTTTCTTTCTTCCTTTCTTCCTTCTCTCTCCCTTCCCCTCCTCCCCTCTCTCTCCTCCTTCTCCTCCTCCTCCTCCTGGCTTGTCTTCTCTTCGCCCTATAACCCTCTGCTCTCCTCCTCTTCTCGGGGGGGGGTCCTCCCTTCTCTGATTTCTGTCCCTCTGCCACCTTCGTCTACCTCCCTCTCTTCCTGCTCTACTTCCCCCTTTTTTTTTCCCCCCCTCCTTCTTTTCTTTTCTCTCTTCCTCCCTCCTTTCTTCTCTCCCCCCTCTCGGTCTTTCCCTCTCCGCCTCCTCCCCTCTCTTCCTCCTCTCTTTCCTGCTCTTTTTCTTTTCTCCCCTCTTTCTTCCCCCTTTCCTCCCTTCTCTCTTCTCTCTTCCTCCCTCTAACCTTCCCTCGGGGTTGTCCCCCTCCTCTCCGTCCTTCCCCCTCCCTTCCTCCTCCTATCTCCCTTCCCTCTCCACTCTGTCTCCTCTTTCCCCATTTCTCCTCTTCTTCTCCTTATCTCCGTCTACTCGCCTCTCTTCCCGCTCTCCTTCTTCCTTTCCCTGCTCTCTGCCCCCTGCTTTCCTTCCTCAACTTCCTCCCTCCTTCTTTCGGTCTTCCTCCTCTTCCGCCTCCCTCTTCCCCCTTTTCCTCCCCCCTCCTCTCTACTCCCTTTCCTCTCCATCTCTCCTCTACTCCCTCTCCTCTCCCTCTTCTTTCCTCTCTTCCTCTCCTCTCTCACCCGTCTCTCCCTCCTTCCTTCTCTTTCTCCCTCTCTTTCCCCTCCCTCCTCTCTCTCTCCTCTCTCCCTATTCCTTCTTTTTCCGTTTCTCCTCCCTCTTTCCCTCCCCAAGTCTCGTCTCTCTCTTTCTTCCCCTTCTGTCTCATCTCACCCTTCGGTGGTCTGCCCTCTCTCCCTTCTGCCCCCTCTCTCCTCTTTTCCCTTCTCTCTCTCTCTCTCCTTTCCCCTCTTTCTCCCTCCTATCCCTTCCTCTCAGGTCTCTCTCTGCCTCTCCTCCCTCTCTCCTTGCTCCTCTCCCTCCCTCCTCCCCCTCCCCCGACTCCCATTTTCCCTTCTCTTCTTCTTCCTCCTCTTTCTCTCCCTCTCTCGTCCCTTCTCACCCTCTTCCCCTTCTTCTCTCTCTTCCCCTGTCCTCCTACTTTCGCCCTCCTCACCCTCTCTCTCTTCTACCTTTCTCTCTCTTCCTCTCTGCTCCTTCCCCTCCCTCCTCTCTCTCCTCCCCTCCCTCTCCCTTTCCCTACTTCCCCTCACTCCTTCCCCTTTCCCTCCTGCTCTCTTTGCTCTCCCCCCCCTCTCCCCTCCTCTTCCCCTTCCCTTCTCTTCCCTCCTTTCTTCTCCCTCGCTCACTTTCTCTTCTGTCTCTTCCTTCGCCTCCCCCTCTTCTCTACTATCTTCCTTTCTCTTTCTTCCCCTCTTCTCCTCTTCCCTCCTCTCTTTCTCTCCTTCCCCCCTCCGCCCCTTCCCTCCTCCCCTTTTCTCCTCCATTCTCACTCTCCCTCCTCTCCTCCCCCCCTACTCCTCCTCCCCCTCCTCCTTCCTTCCTTCCTCCCTCTTTCCCTCTCCCTCTCCCCTCCCCCCCTTCTTTTTCCTTCTCCCCTCCCTCCCCGTCGCTCCCTCTCTCTCTCTTCCTCCCTTCTCCCCTCTCTTCCTCCTCCCCTCCTGGTCGGTCACTTCTCTCCGCTCTCTCTCTTCTTCTCTTCTCCTCTCCCCTCCTCTTCGTCCTTCCCTCCCTCGGTTCGGTCTTCTACTTCTTTCCTCTCTCTTCTTCCTCTCTCACTCTCTCTTCCTCTCTTCTCCCTCTCTCCGCTCTCCGTCTTTCTCCCTTCGTTTTTCCTTCTCCCTCCTTCTCTCCTCCCCCTCCTTCCCTCTCCTCTCCTCTTCCTCTCCTCCCTTCTTCCCCTGGGCTTCTCCCTCCTCCTCCTCTCTCCTTTCCCTCTTCCCTCCCCCCTCTCGCTCCCCTCTCCTCTCCTCTCTTCCCCCCTCCCCTCTTCCCTCTCCTTTCTCTCCTCTCTTGCCTCCCCTCTCTCCTCTCTCTCCCGTCCCTCCTCCTCTTCCCCTCTTCTCTCTCTCCCTCCCTCTCTCCTCCCTCCTCCTAACCTCCTCACTCCCTCCTTCTCTCTCCTCCTCCCTCTCCCCCCTTCCGCTACTCTCTTCCCTTTCTCTCTCCCCTCCTCGGTCTCTCCTCTTCCTTTTCTCCTTTTCTTCTTCCTCTTTCTCTTTCAGCTCGGTTACTAACTCTTTGTCCGTGTCTTTCTCTGTCCAGCTC
>NW_019945672.1:78577-82289 GCF_002910315.2 Salvelinus sp. IW2-2015 | reverse complement strand
CCTCGGATTGGCCATGTCTCTACTACTAGACATTACTTACGCTCTCAATCGTTTCCGGTCCCCATAGATCAGCTATCAGCTACAATATTGCTTCAAACAGACCTTCTACCCATCCTCAAGCAACATCTGATAACACATTGTAACTGAGGAACTCACACTGTGGGGATACACGCCGCTAACGCTCTCTTGAAACACCTGTCAATGAATTCAGAAAAGAACTGCTCGGCTGTAGATCAGTTTTCACCTTGAGTTTTTTTTAATCCAAAACGAAGAGAACAGAGACTAAATATAGAGCACCTAAATGCACACAGGCCCAGTGTTATATTGTATATAAGACATACGGAAATGAGCACAGCAGAGGTTTTCTTCTTCTTTATCAAGACAAAATAAGTAGTTCCCATTCAAAATAAAATCTGCAACAAAAAACAARATATAAATAGAGGTTGTTCAATACACCCGGAACGTAATCGTACTGTATATATACCAAAATGCACCCACTGCACTGAGAAGGAGTGATATTTAGTTGCACATCTGTTGAAAGGTATGATACTGATAGTAATATGTATGTACGCCCAAAGATCAGAGGCATGTACTATATACACCAGGACTTCATAGTGGTAAAAGGAGTTATGACTGCCATAAGTACTAACACACATGCGTTTCACTAAGATATTAGTATTGCCATTTTTCATTAAATACTGTTAGAATCTCTCTCATCTAAAAAATAAGTTGTCCATACCAAGAACCTGTTTGAGCTTTTAGTTTTGCCCTCTTCCAAGGTAACATTGTATACCACAATCTAAGGTAACATTGTATACCACAACATCTGACCAGTAGGGTTAGGGAGAGATCCCAATATCCACACATGGCTTGGCATCGGAGGAACCATAACAAGGGGTGAACCAGCCTGCTTTATAGGGGACTCAGCTGATGGTGTGGGCTGCACACAGCCCGCTGCTTCTCCTTCTCACTCCAGCACGGCGGTAGGGGGAGGGTGCGCGCAGCACTTGGGCCGTCTGACATTTTTCAGCATGGACCTGAAAACGTTCTGCTGTCTCCTCTTGTTTTTCCTGCTGTTGGCGTCGTCCACGGCAACGGCGGCGGGCGAGTCGGGCACCACCGGCGGCACTGAGATGGACTTCCTGAGTGATGACTGGGTCACGACCTTCTTCTCTTGTTCTTTGATRTTACACTGCAGGTGGCTCTGGATGGCAAAGCCAAGGGACTCGGGGTCAACGGATGCGCCGTACACCTCCCAGGTCATCCCCTGCTCGTCCCACAGCACATCGTGCACGCTCTTCTCTCCTTTCTGTTTCCCCTCCTCYTCTRCGTCCTCCTTTTCCTTCCTCTCCGGCTCCAGCTGCTCCTGCTTCTTCTTGCCCAACAAAGCCTTAACGCCCCCAACCCCCTTAACAATGCTCTCCTTCGCCGCTTTCACTGCCGTCTTGGGTTTAGTGTCCTCTGCTTTTTTGGAGGTTGTCGTTGAGGCCTGGCTGGGCTTGGTAACGGAAGAAGTTGACTGCGAAGGAGGAGGAAGCAGACTTTATTGTCGGAGGATTTGGTCTTGTTGCGGCAGTTGGCGACAAGGGGATGGAGCTTTAGCAGAGGGAGGCTTGGCAGGCTGCGTTGGCACGGTCTGCGCTTCATTAGACACCTTTGGTTTCTCTGCTGCATTGGGCTTGGATTGGGAGTCTTCCACTGCCTTCTCGCCTCGATGCTGGTGATGATTCGCTTTAGCTACCGGCTCGTTTTGGCCGCCACCACCGATGTTGATCTGGTAGACGGGCTGCAGAGGCGGGAGTGCTCCTCTCTGCTGGATGTTGCATAGCGCTGCTGCCCCCCCGACTGACAGATCTTTGGCTTGGCCCCCAGCCTGGCGACCTCTGCATGGAGCCGCCACCGCCTCCTCTGCATGGAGCACCACCCCGGCACTCTGACTGGAGCATGACCCCGCCTCCAGGGTCAATCGTCTGACCCGGACCTGAGACCTGGTGTAGTTAGTGGCGGGGGGCAGGATGGACTGCTGCCCATGTGAATCTGGTGGGGGCACCTGGTAGACCACAGACAGGCTCTCAGCTGCTGCTTCCTCCCTCAGGGCAGCACCTCGTCAGTGGACCTGTAGGGCGGGGCAGAGGAAACAGGCTGGGGCTGGTGGAGACCGCCCGGCTGCACACGTTAGCCACTGCTTGGACCTCCACGTCTTGGCCCTGCTTGCTATGGGTGGGGGTGGCGGTGGGGGTGCGGGTCATGGTGGAGGCCTCCCGGTATAGTTTGCAGTGGGCTTTCTGTTTGCATCTCCTCCGAGACCGAGGCAGTCTGGAGGCTTCACTGTCACCTGTGCTGCATGGTGGGCAGGCTGCTGGTTCTGCCCTGTTGGCCTCAGGCTGTTGGTTCTGCCCTGTTGGGCCTCAGGCTGTTGGTTCTGTTGGGCCTCAGGCTGTTGTTCTGTTGGGCCTCGTTGGGTGACGAGGGAGAATCTTCTGTGATGAAGACTCTGAGATGCCGCCTGCAGGTGTTTATCTAAGCAGATCTCTGTCTTTGCTACTGGAGTAGGTTTTAAATCCTTCTTCCCGGGGATGCCGGACTTGAGGCCTTATTCCTACACCACTCCCTGTCTGAAGATGGAGGCGTGATGGTGATGGCAGCATTGACAGGAGCTACTGCCGTCTCCTTGGTCTGTTCCTGCTGCGATGTAGCTGCGTTTTGTTATATTCCGTTTGGGAAGGAGGGTTCTGAGAGTTTGTCTTGGCGTATTTTCTTTAGAGGCCTGTAGAGGACGTTCTGAGAGTAGGGTTGGTGGCGGGTGGTGGTGCGGGGCGGGGCTAGGTAAAGTGAGAGACTCTGTGTTGTAGCACTAATATCAGCCTCTTTTGATTTGTAAGGAGGCGGAGCAACCTTGTTTGTAGTCACTGCAGCTCCCTCTGCATTACCTTGTTTGGGAGTTGTCAGAGACGTCAGCACTTCAGAGGCCGAGGTATGCTTTGGATCACAGGTCTGAGGGGGATGTTGATTTGGTGTGGTTGCGTTTTTGTTGTCCCCTGCTAGTYGTGACTCCTCTTTAGCTACTGCAGAAACTCTGGCTGTAGCACTCTGTACTGCTGTGGGCTCTGGCGATGGCTTGGCTGCACACCCCTCCCCCGSCCCTGCTCCACCAGGCTCTTTCTCTCTGCAGTAATTTGTATGCARGTCAACCTTTGATGATGTAACGGCGGACGACAGGCCGGCCTTACAGATATGCTTCTCCTTCTCCTCGGCGGCGGCTGTGGGGATTAACGCTGTCAAATTGGCGTTGCCGTCCCTACGGCCCTCTGCCGTCGCRTCGGTTACACTCACACCTCCTCGGCATGTCAATACCATCTGCTGCTCTATTCCAATCACATGCTCCGATGGCGATTTCCCTCCATCGCCATTGGTCGAGAAAGGTGTATTGGTGTTGGACCCCACCCCGCCGCCAACCGGTTGTCCATGGCCAGTTGATTGGATCCTGGAGGTTGTGTTGGGGGTTGTCAGACACAGGTTATCCTGTGTGTGTTCTGTAAGGACAGGGMCAGGGGTAGTGGTGGGGGCAGGGCAACCCTGGGTGAGGTTCAGGTTAGGTTCTTTAGCCCAGTTGGCGTTAGACTCCTGGTTTCCCAGAGCTTCCACTCCAGCCAGCTGAGGGACCATTTGGACTGTCACTGTCCTTTTTGGGTTGGTTCCCATCCTGTATTGA
>NW_019945672.1:61922-78351 GCF_002910315.2 Salvelinus sp. IW2-2015 | reverse complement strand
ATACCCACTACCATACCCCAATACCCACTACCATACCCCATATCTACTACCATACCCCATACCTACTGCCATACCCCAATACCCACTAGCATACCCCAATACCTACTACCATACCCCAATACCTACTGCCATACCCCTTGCCATACCCGTTGCTATACCTACTACCATACCCCATACCCACTAGCATACCCCATACCCACTAGCATACCCCATACCCACTAGCATACCCCATACCCACTAACATACCATACCCCTTACCATACCCACTAGCATACCCCATACCCACTAGCATACCCCATACCTACTACCATACCCGTTACCGTACCCCATACCTACTACCATACCCGTTACCGTACCCCATACCTACTACCATACCCCATAACCGTTACCATACCCACTACCATACCCTTACCATAACCCATACCCCATACCTACTACCATACCCTTACCATAACCCATACCCCATACCTACTACCATACCCCATACCATACCTACTGCCATACCCACTACCATACCCCTTACCATACCCCATACCTACTGCCATACCCACTACCATACCCCATACCTACTGCCATACCCGTTACCTTACCCCATACCGGTTACCATACCCACTACCATACCCCGTTCAAAGGCATTTAAATATTTTGTCTTGCCCATTCACCTTCTGAATAGCACACATACACACTCCATGGCTCAAAGCTTAAAAATCCTTCTTTAACCCGTCTCCTCCCCTTCACCTACACTGATTTAATGTGGATTTAACAAGTGACATCGATAAGGGATCATATCTTTCACCTGGTCAGTCTGTCATGGAATGAAGGTGTCCTTAATGTTTTGTTACTCTAACACGGGTCAGCAGCATCCCACCCTGCATCCCACTGCTGGCTTCTGGATGGGAGACCAGATGCTGCTGGAGGACCAATAGGATCCTCTCTTTCCTCTGGTCTAAAAAACTATATCCAAATGCCCCAGGGCAGTGATTGGGGACATTGCCCTGTGTAGGGGTGCCGTCTTTCCGATGGGACGTTAAACTGTGGTCACTAAAGATCCCATGGGACTTATCGTACGAGTAGGGGGGCCCTGGTTTCCTGGCTGAATTCCCAATCTGGCCCTCATACCATCATGCCACCTAATCATCCCCAGCTTCCAATTGGCTAATTCATCCCCCTCCTATCCCCTGTAACTATTCTCCGGGTTGTTGTGGTAAATGAGAATGTTTTCTCAGTCAACTGACCTGGTAAAATAAGGGTTAAATGAAACAGAGACACTCTATGAAATGAATTCTTCAAATCTCATTTATTTTTCTGTTTGTCCCCCTCTCTTCTGTCTAGGTTCCTCTCTACAGGTGTTAGCTGACAGCGACCGGCACCTGGATCATTCTATGAGGGACAACAGAGGGGTGTCCTGACACCAGAGGCTCAGACTCACACACACAGACACACACCGATCCACACACCGACACACACCCATCCCACACACAACCATCCCTCAACACACCCATCCACCACACCACACACCCATCCACACACCACCACACACCCATCACACACAGTAAGTCTGTTCAGCTGCTACAGTAACAGTCATAGGTTTCCTCCCAAATGGCACCCTATTCCACATGTGGTGCACTACATAGACTGTGTTTCCCTTCATGACTCTGGTAGAAGTAGTGCTCTATATGGGAACTTCATGATTCCATTCTGGACCTGGAAACCAGTTCCACTGTTCCCCTCTAATCAGGGCCTGATTTAGACCTGGAACCGGTTCCACTGTTCCCCCTAATCAGGGCCTGATTTAGACCTGGAAACCAGTTCCACTGTTCCCCTCTAATCAGGGCCTGATTTAGACCTGGAAACCAGTTCCACTGTTCCCCTCTAATCAGGGCCTGATTTAGACTGGAAACCAGTTCCACTGTTCCCCCTAATCAGGGCCTGATTTAGACCTGGAAACCAGTTCCACTGTTCTCCCTCTAATCAGGGCCTGATTTAGACCTGGAAACCAGTTCCACTGTTCCCCCTAATCAGGGCCTGATTTAGACCTGGAAACCAGTTCCACTGTTCCCCTCTAATCAGGGCCTGATTTAGACCTGGAACCAGTTCACTGTTCCCCCCCTAATCAGGGCCTGATTTACACCTGGAAACCAGTTCAGCTGTTCCCTCTAATCAGGCCTGATTTACACCTGGGCGCCACCAGGGTGTGTGTGTGGGCATTTAAGATCAGGTAGAACAGAAAGCGAGCAAGCTCCGGACCTCGTAGAGCACGTTGGGATACCCCTGATTTAGGGAATAGGATGCCATATTGTCATGACTCAATGACGACATGTCGCCAATTTGAATCTGTGCACCTGCCTCTGTGTGTGATGTTGGAGGATGGAAGAAACGAGGCATTCTGTGTGTTTTCCACCTGTTCTGTTTTTGTTTGACTATATAATGTGACATAATTTGCACCCATGGATCCAGAGCTGGACTGAACAAAGATGATTTTACTGCGGGTTTTTAGTTTGTTTGGTGTAATTTTCCGTTTTATGACTGTGTGTGAGAGAGAGAGATGTATGTAGAGAGAAGTTGTGTGGTCCTCATGCCTCCGAGATTCTGCTGCTGTTCTCGGAACCTAAAGGCCACTCCTCTAAACCAGCTCTGTCCAGTTTCATCTGGTTTTATCCAGGTCTGAATCTCCATGTCTGTCTGATTGCAACAGGGCCTACACATGAACTGGAACCAATCCTGTTATTTGTCGCTCTGGAGTGACTGACGTTCCCCCTAAGTACAGATCTAGGATCAGCTTCCCCTCCCCCAATCCTAATCTTAACCATTAGTGGGGGGGAATGTAAAACTGACCGCAGATCAGTGTCTAAGGGCAACTTCACCATACACCCTGTGTGTACACCCTTATTTTACCGTTGGCAGATTTCTTCTTGGTTGCGTCCAAAATGGCTCCCTATGTAGTGCACTACGTTTTGTCCAGAGCCTCAAACTCTCATAGGGCTTTGGTCAAAAGTAGTGCACTACATAGGGAATAGGGTGTCAGTTCAGATTGTCSCRTTAATAAATGTATTTGTATGTGATGGAGTTAACCTGGGAATTTTGGGAAAGTTTTCTAGAAATCCTGGTTGAAGGATTCCAGATTAGTCCTTCATCCCAGGAATCTTTTTAGGAAAGTTACAACCCTAGATGGAGCAGAGGCTTATGGGATATGGAGTTAATAAGCAACTTGTTATTATCTGGCTGTATTTTAACAGACTGGACGGAGAGAGCATGGTTCACTTGACTATTTTTTTATACAAATAAATGATTCACCTTGTGTGTGGCTCTGTTTCCTGTGTGTGAAGGAAAAACACTTGGTTACATTTTAAGAGACTGAAGAGGGGAAACGGTTGTATCTTTTCCATTTAATGGCTGAAGGTTGGGCTGGTATCACGTCTTTATGGAGCAACTACTGAGTACAAGATGTTTGAAAAGACCTCTGTCTTGTGCTCACTGGGTAKTGATATTAAAACTACAAACTCTAGGCACAGGGATTCAATACAAAGGTCTACAAAACATATACTAGAAATCTTATGTGATTATACAGTAGCTAAATACTCTGGATAGTACATCAAAATATGCTACACATACTGTTGAAATAAGGCCATAATGGGTCAATAAATATATGATAGTCACTAAAGTAACATCTATTTCTACAGATATATATTACAAATACACATTCACTGATCTGTACTAAATATGGTGACTTTTTGCTGATTCAACGAGCTGGCAGTTAAGGTTGCCATGGATACAACATTGCATGTGCTCTTGCTCTGCCAACCTGATTGGTTGGTGTGAGTTCTGTCCTTGTTGCCCAATCACAGATTAGTGAAGGTCTGTATCCTGCTGGTGGGATATCACTTTACTGTTGTGTGTGTGTGTGTGGATGACGGATGAGGATGGAGGGACAAATGAATGGGATATAAGCAGGATGCATTATGGCTGCCCCCTCTATTCCTCTCTCTTATGACACTACATATGCCTGCTATAACTCATAACATTCTAATAACAATACATTACCAAAGAGTCAGGAACAAATGTCAGATTGTACAGGTTTAGAAACACTTTCATTTATTCATCAGATCTAATTAAAAACACAGGTTGTCTTCCAAATGGCTCCCTGTATAGTGCARTACTTTTGACCATGGTCAATGGGGCTCCGGTCCAAAAAAGTGCACTATACAGGGAACAAGGGTGCCATTCGAGATGCAAACACAAGCGTTGTCTAGCTCTACAAGGCACAGGTCATCTCTTAGTTGGCCTAAAAACACACTAAAACCTATCTTTCTGAATGCTGCCCTGTATCGGCCGTTACACACCATCCTCTGAACTGCATCGGGACACTACTGTTAGAGTAGTCGGACTACATCAGGACACTACTGTTAGAGTAGTCGGACTACATCAGGACACTACTGTTAGAGTAGTCGGACTACATCAGGACACTACTGTTAGAGCGTCGGACACATCAGGACACTACTGTTAGAGCGTCGGACTACATCAGGACACTACTGTTAGAGCGTCGGACTACATCAGGACACTACTGTTAGGGTTCAGGACTACATCAGGACACTACTGTTAGAGCGTCGGACTACATCAGGACACTACTGTTAGAGAGTCGGACTACATCAGGACACTACGTGTTAGAGGTCGACTACATCAGGACACTACTGTTAGAGCGTCGGACTACATCAGGACACTACTGTTAGAGCGTCGGACTACATCAGGACACTACTGTTAGAGTAGTCGAGACTACATCAGGACACTACTGTTAGAGCGTCGGACTACATCAGGACACTACTGTTAGAGCGTCGACTACATCAGGACACTACTGTGTTAGAGCGTCGCGACTACATCAGGACACTACTGTTAGAGCGTCAGACTACATCAGGACACTACTGTTAGAGCGATCAAGACTAACAGGACACTACTGTTTAGGCGTCGGACTACATCAGGACACTACTGTTAAGCGTCGGACTACATCAGGACACACGTTAGAGCGTCAGCACTACATCAGGACACTACTGTTAGATAGTCGGACTACATCAGGACACTACTGTTTTAGAGCGTCGGACTACATCACGGACACTACTGTTAGAGCGTCGACTACATCAGGACACTACTGTTAGAGCGTCGGACTACATCAGGACACTACTGTTAGAGCGTCGGACTACATCAGGACACTACTGTTAGAGTGTCGACTACATCAGGACACTACTGTTAGAGTAGTCGGACTACATCAGGACACTACTGTTAGAGCGTCGGACTACATCAGGACACTACTGTTAGAGCGTCGGACTACATCAGGACACTACTGTTAGAGCGTCGGACTACATCAGGACACTACTGAGAGCGGTCGCGACTACATCAGGACACTACTGTTAGAGTAGTCGGACTACATCAGGACACTACTGTTAGAGCGTCGACTACATCAGGACACTACTGTTAGAGCGTCGGACTACATCAGGACACTACTGTTAGAGTAGTCGGACTACATCAGGACACTACTGTAGAGTAGTCGGCTCATCAGGCACTTCTGTTAGAGCGTCACTACACAGGACACTACTGTTAGAGGTCGGACTACATCAGGACACTACTGTAGAGTAGTCGGACTACATCAGGACACTACGTGTTAGAGCGTCGGACTACATCAGGACACTACTGTTAGAGGTCGGACTACAATCAGGACACACTACTGTTAGAGCGTCGGACTACATCAGGACACTACTGTTAGAGTAGTCGACTACATCAGGACACTACTGTTAGATAGTCGGACTACATCAGGACACTACTTTAGCATCGGACTACATCAGGACATACTGTAGAGTAGTCGGACTGATCACTTGATTTCAATACGTCAAGACCCCGCAGTCTCGTTACACGGAGGGCTATTAACATATTCATACGTCCTACATGGTGCCCTGTTTAAGTACCGATAGGATGCCGTTTGGGACACACTGTAAGAAGAGGTCAGTGAACATCATCAGGACTGAAGACAGACTGCTGGAACAACTCTACACCTGGCCAGGACAAAGCCAGTAAATCTCTCCCCTTCTCTCTGCTTTCTATGGCCGTTAGGACAGTGGGTGGGTAAGGTGAGGACGAGAAGGTGAAGACAGAGAAGGTTAAAGCCATGCCGGTTGACTGACTCACACAGTACCAATCAAAGTTTCTACATTGTAGAATAGTGAAACAAAGCTGTCATCAAGGCGAAGGGGGCGACTTTGAAGAATCTCAAATATAACATTATTTTGATTTAACACTTTTTTTGGACACATGATTCCATATGTGTTATTTCATAGTTTTGATGTCTTCACTATTATTCTACAATGTAGAAAATAGTAAAAATAAAGAAAAACCCTTGAATGAGTAGGTGTGCCAAACTTTTGATTGGTACTGTAGGTCGTGATTCAATCAGAGGTACGTTGTAGACTCTGTTGAACAGTGACGCATATAGGTCTGGATTCAATCACAGTACGTTGTAGACCTCTGTTGACAGTGGACATATTAGGTCTGGATTCAATCACAGGTTGTTGTAGACCTCTGTTGACAGTGACATATAGGTCTGGATTCAATCACAGGTACGTTGTAGACCTCTGTTGACAGTGACATATAGGTCTGGATTCAATCACAGGTACGTTGTAGACCTCTGTTGACAGTGACATATAGGTCTGGATTCAATCACAGGTATGTTGTAGACCTCTGTTGACAGTGACATATAGGTCTGGATCAATCACAGGTACGTTGTAGAGACCTCTGTGACAGTGACATATAGCGTCTGGATTCAATCACAGGTACGTTGTAGACCTCTGTTGACAGTGACATATAGGTCTGGATTCAATCAGAGGTACGTTCTTCTAGACCACTGTTGACCAGTGACATATAGGTCTGTGATTCAATCAGAGGTAGCGTTTCTAGACCTCTGTGACAGGTGACATATAGGTCTTGATTCATCAGACGTACGTTCTAGACCTCTGTTAAGACATACATATAGGTCTGGACTCAATCAGAGCGTATGTTCTAGACTTCTGTTGACACGTGCCCCTTTTAAAGGCAGTGATTTCCTCAGCGTGCTTCACGGAGACTGAATTCACGGTAAATGTTGCATACGTCAGCTCAATCAGACATTACCTTTAAATGGTCAGTGTGTTACAACACCTCATGACTGGAATCTCAGTCCACTGGATTGCGATACAAGCTTGTTTGCTGCATCCAGCAACAACCACAGTGCCACATCTAGTGCGTGATGTTAATAGTGAGGTCCAATAAGTTGATTTCAGATCTTGGACCGAGTACCATCTGAAGTCGGTCTTTAATGTCAACAGGAGCCATGTCTAGTGAATGCGGGTCATGGGGTTACCGTCTCTTATGTCACAATGAGGACCAGTGTGTCTAGTGAAAGAGTTACCGTCCTCTTATGTCACAGATGAAGGACAGTGTGTCCTAGTGAGGAGGCTTACCGCGTCATTCATGTCAACAATGAAGGACCAGTGTGTCTATCTAGATTGAACGAGGGTTACCGTCATCTTATGTCACAATTGAAGGACTCAGTGCTGTCTAATGAGAGAGGTTACCGTATCTCTATTGTCACAATGAAGACCAGTGCTGTCTAAGTGAGAGGTACCGTCTCTTATGTCAAAGAAGGACCAGTGTGGCCTAGTGAAGGAGGTTACCGTCTCTTGATGTCACAATAAAGGACCAGGTGTGTCCTATGTAGAAGGTTACCGTCTCTTTATGTCACAATAGACAGGACCAGTGTGTCTAGTGAAGGGTTACCGTCTCTTTATGTCACCAATGAAGGACATGTGTCTAGTGAGAGGTTACCGTTCTCTTATGTCACAATGAAGGGACCAGTGTGTCTAGGTGAAAGGTTACCGTCTCTTATGTCACAATTGCAAGGACCCAGTGTGTCAGTGAAGAGGTTACCGTACTCTTAGGTCACAATGAAGGTGATGAGGAACCATGATAACTAAAAAGCAGATGAAAAGGCAAGCTGTTGAAACCTCTCCTTGCTCTCTCTCTCACACACACAACACACACACACACACACACACACACACACACACACATCACACACACACACACCACACAACACACACACACACACACACACACACGAACACACACACACACACACACACACACACACACCACACACACACACACACACACACACACGAGATCAAGGCTGCAGACAAACAGGTTGTGAGGTTGCAGGAACAGATAAGGAACTTAATGGCATTGGGATCACAAATGGGCTCATAGCAAACTATCATTAAGGCAAAGGATGAGTGTGTGTATGTGTGTTATTGAGGGTGTGTGTGTGTTATGTTAGCCAACGGCGAGGTCGAGAGCGTGTCTTTAAGTTGTCAGTGCGCGTGCGTGTTGGGTGTGTGTGAGTCACTCTGTGTGTGTGGTATTGAACAGTCCCCGGGGGTCAGTCCTGGCTAGCTTGACGGGCGGCTCCAGTGACTCCTCCCCCTCTCCCAGACCAGCGGAGTTAGACGGCACGGTCATCTCTACCCCCTCTTCKTCACTCTCCTCCTCATCCTCTTCCTCATCTGAGACACAGATATATTCACCGTTTACAGGTTTATTGTGACCACATTATTTGAGATGTAGAACATGTGAAGGGTTGCAGTGTAGAGATGAGACATCTACCTTTATCAGGGTCCTGACCGTTCAGACTCCTGCCCACACTGGCAAACTGAGAGAGAGAGAGAGAGACAATAAGCAGTGCATCCTGTGTGTCGGTATGTGTGTTTCTGTGCCCTGGGCTCCGTGTGTGTGTACCTCTCCCATGACAGCGATGGGCGTCTCTCCTTTAGCCTGGGCCACTCTGTGTTCTACCAGGTAGTACATGTACTCATCATACAGCAGTCTGATCAGGTGGAAGGATCCAAAGCTGGCAGCACTACGCAGAGTCAGGTCCCGGATCACCATGGAGCTGGGGGGTAGAGAGAGACAGGGAGGGGTGTAGAGAGAGACAGGAGGGGGTGAAGAGAGAGACAGGAGGGGGGTAGAGAGAGACAGGGAGGGGGTAGAGAGAGACAGGGGGGGGTAGAGAGGACAGGGAGGAGTGAGGAGAGAGACAGGGAGGGGTAGAGAGAGACAGGAGGGGTAGAGAGAGACAGGAAAGGTAGAGAGAACAGGAGGGGGGTAGAGAGAGACAGGGAGGGGGGTAGAGAGAGACAGGGAGGATGAGGGAGAGACAGGGAGGGGGGTAGAGAGAGACAGGGAGGGGGGAGAGAGACAGGGAGGGGTGGGAGAGAACAGGGAGGGGGTAGAGAGAGACAGGGGGGGGGGTAAGAGACAGGGAGGGGGGTAGAGAGAGACAGGGAGGGGGTAGAGAGAGACAGGGAGGGGAGGAGACAGGGGTGAGAGGACAGGGAGGGGGAGAGAGAGACAGGGAGGGGGTAGAGAGAGACAGGGAGGGGGGTAGAGAGAGACAGGGAGGGGGTAGAGAGAGACAGGGAGGGGGGTAGAGAGAGACAGGGAGGGGGTAGAGAGAGACAGGGAGGGGTAGAGAGAGACGGAGGGGTGAGGGGAAGACAGGGAGGGGGTAAGAGAGACAGGGAGGGGTGTAGAGAGAGACAGGGAGGGGTGTAAGAGAACAGAGAGAGGAGACAGGGAGAGAGAGAGAGTGAGGGGTAGAGAGAGACAGGGAGGGGTAGAGAGAGAGACAGAGAGAGACAGGGAGGGTAGAGAGAAATGAAGAGTGGAGAAGGGGGAAATGTACATTCAAATCAAACAGCCTTTAATGCTTCACTTTCTCTTACTTCAAACATCCTCCTCTCTCACCTGTAGAAGCTCCATCGCAGCAGGAAGAGCTTGGCAGCCTTAGGGAAGGCTGCAGGGCTGTGTTGGTAAGGCTTTAGGACCTGGGAGACCACGCCGTCCAGCCAGGCAGCCCACTGCTCCAGAGAATTATGTTGTTGTAACGTCTGCTTGAAGTCCTGCTCCAACCTCTGGATCACACCATCCTCACAACCACACACCCACGACGCCTGCTCCTACAGGGGGGGAGTCAAGGAGGGGAGACAGAGGTCAGGATAATAGGTTGGAGAGAAAGAGCAATGTAGAGAGGAACAGATCTGTGCCTTGACAGACATGTAGAACAGAGAGGTAGAGAGCCAGAACAGACAGAAGAGAGAGAGTAGAGAAGCACAGACAGAGAGAGGTAGACAGCCAGAAGACGACAGAGAGAGGACACGACAGACAAGACAGACAGACAGACAGACAGAGAGACAGACAGACAGCAGCAGACAGACAGACAGACAGACAGACAGACAGACAGACAGACAGACAGACAGACAGACAGACAGACAGACAGACAGACAGACAGACAGAGTGGTTAAAAGGTATCCAGACAGAGAGAGGTAGTGGTTAAACGGGATCCAGACAGACTACCTCGCAGTTCTGCACGTTGGTGAAGTCAACTCTGTTGAGGTCACTCAGCATCTGATTGATCTGGGCTGTGTTCTGGAGGACGGCCCTGGCTGCCTGGGCCAGGTGGTTTAGACTGGTGTAGCGACGCAGCGTCTGGGCAAATGCTCCCGCACACACCACCTGGAGGAGAGGGGAAGGGAGAGAGGAGGGGAGGAGGGGTAAGGGAGAGGGAATGTAGTTTTGTGGGAGAGTGTTTGTATTGTGTGTGTGCGTGCGTGCGTGCGTGTGTGTGTGAGAGAGATCACACCTTGATGCGGACCATCTCCTCTGGTATGTTCATCATGGCGCTTGTCAGCCAGATCTCTAGACTCTTGGCAAAGTTACGGATGGCTTGAGTTAAGGCACCTGACAGAGAGAGGGGCAGATTAATATAAATGACAGAGAAAAGTAGGTAGTCATATTTTTTAGAAGACATTATGTAGACATTATGTAGCTGTTATGTAGCTCTAATGTCATGTTGTGTAGCTCTAAGGTCATGTTATGTAGCTCTAATGTCATGTTGTGTAGCCCTATATCATGTCGVTCTAATGGCATGTCGTGCAGCTCTAATGTCATGTTATGCGGCTCTAATGTCATGTTATGCGGCTCTAATGTCAAGTTATGTAGCTCTAATGTCAAGTTATGTGGCTCTAATGTCATGTTATGTGGCTCTAATGTCATGTTATGTGGCTCTAATGTCATGTTATGTAGCTCTAATGTCATGTAGCCCTATGTCATGTTATGTTATATAGCTCTAACGGCATGTTGTGTAGCTCTAATGTCATGTTGTGTAGCTCTAATGTCAAGTCATGTGGCTCTAATGTCATGTTGTGTAGCTCTAATGGCATGTTGTGCAGCTCTGTCATGTTATGAAGCTCTAATGTCATGTAGCCCTATGTCATGTTATGTTATATAGCTCTAACGGCATGTTGTGTAGCTCTAAGGTCATGTTATGTAGACCTAATGTCATAACTCACTGGGGATGGGTCGTAATACGTCAGGGATGAGGATCTCCACCAGGGCCTGGTACAGTGTGTTGTCACAGTCTCTGGTCCAGTGAACAACTGGCTGGTACTTACACAGCACCACCAGGTACCACTTAGGTAGACGCTCCTCTGACTCACCATGACTGGAGGCACACACACACACACAATATTTGTTAGATTGTGTGTGTTATAATGTGTGACATGTAGAACGTGTGTGTTTCACTCACACGCCGAGTGTGTCTGCGTCGATGCTCTCGCTGAACCTCCAGAAGGTTTTCCACAGCGTCTCCACCAGAGTGAACTGCAGGTTCACCATCACATCCAGAATGGCCTGCACTAGCCTACGTGAGAATGATAAAACACTACGTTTGTCTGACATTACACTACATTAGACTGACATAACACACCTGTAGACTGACATAGTATTTTAACAGACATGAAAGATAGAAAGTCATAACACCTCATTAGACTGACATAACACACCTGTAGACTGACATAGTATTTTAACAGACATGAAAAACAGAAAGTCATAACACTACATTAGACTGACATACACACACTGTAAGACTGACATAGTATTTTAACAGACATGAAAGATAGAAAGTCATAACACTACTTAGACTGACATAACATGACATTTGACCCACATAACAGGACATAGACCTACATTGGACAAAGGCACTACATTAAGACAGCGATAGAAATACATTAGACAGACATAACACTACATAGACTGACAAAGCACTGCATAAGCAGACATAAACATACATAAGATTGTCATACATTTTCACTACACTACAATAGACTAACACAGTGCTAACACACTGTTTCCCAATCCTGGTCCTGGAACTAACACACCTGATTCTACATCTCATCATCGTTATCGTTAGTGAATCAAGACAGACATAGCCCTACATAATAGGCACAACACTTCATAAGACTGCCACAAGCCAGCAGTGCGTAGTAGACTGTATACCTCACAGTGTTCCCTGTAGAGCTGTTGGAAGGCTGTGATGTGTTCTGGAATGATCCCGTCAGGAAGAGGTCTGTCTGCAGATCCAACTCTGGGAACTCAGGCAGCGCCGCGACGCGTCTGGACAACAACAACAACAACAACCTTACATTGTTGTGTTATTATGTGTTGATGATTTACAACGTGTTATCTGTGTGCTTCACATTGGTTTAGTATGTTTCCTAGCTATGTTTATGCCATTATTTACATAAGGAGACATTCTTGTTACTACGTGTGTGATGCCCATTTCGGTAAATTCCGACCCTCTTTAACCGGTCAACGAACGGTTAAACAGTAAAATGAGGTGACCTACAGAAAATACTATGCATGCATACAAAGACCTGCCATGTTTCATTAATGGAAACATGCAACACATAGCAGCCTGTTATCTTCCACTCAAAACTGTCAACACCCAACTGCATTTAGAATGGTTGTGTTGCACTGGCTTCCAACGGCACGTTTCACTCCACGTACCATTGGCTGGGCTTCAACGCTTTCATCCAGTACCATTGGCTTCCACGGCGTTCACTCAGTCTGGCTGGCTTCAACGGCGCGTTTCACTCCAGTACCATTGGCTGGGCTTCCAACGGGCGCGTTTCACTCCAGTACCATTGGCTGGGCTTCCAACGGCGCTTTCACTCCAGTACCATTGGCTGGGCTTCCAACGGCGCGTTTCACTCCAGTACCATTGGCTGGGCTTCCAACGGCGCGTTTCACTCCAGTACATTGGCTGGGCTTCCAACGGCGCGTTAACTCCAGTACCATTCGGCTGGGCTTCCAACGGCAAGTTCAACTCCAGTACCATTGGCTGGGCTTCCAACGGGCAGTTCACTCCAGTACATTGGCTGGGCTTCCAACGCGCGTTTCACTCCAGTACCATGGCTGGGCTTCCAATGCGCTTTCACTCCAGTACCATTGGCTGGCTTCCAACGGCACGTTTTCACTCCAGTACCATTGGCTGGCTTCCAACGGCACGTTTCACTCCAGTACCATTGGCTGGGCTTCCAACGGCGCGTTTACTCCAGTACCATTGGTGGCTTCCAACGGCGCGTTTCACTCCAGTACCATTGGCTGGCTTCCCATGCGCATTTCACTCCAGTACCATTGGCTGGGCTTCCAACGGCACGTTTCACTCCAGTACCATTGGCTGGGCTTCCAACGGCACGTTTCACTCCAGTACCATTGCTGGCTTCCAACGGCGCGTTCACTCCAGTACCCAGTGGCTGGGCTTTCACCAAGGCGCGTTTCACTCCATACCATCTTTTTGAGGAGCTGCTCTCGAGCTGTCTGACAGATGACAGGCTATTCGCTCCTGTGTGTGTGTGTCTGTGGTGTGTGTCTGTGTGTGTGACCTAGTCCCTGTCCACTCACCCAGGAACTGCTGGTATTGTTGCACCTGAGCTGAGATGTCACTGAGCCCTGCCCCTGCTGCTGCCCCCGCCCCAGGGACATCCCATTGGACATGCCCTCCACCTTCAGAACCGGCTTTATCCTATGGACAGAACAGCTGTCAAAAGAGAGAGAGAGACAAAGAGAAAGAGACAAGAGAGAGAGAGACAAAAGAGAGAGAGAGACAAAAGATAGAGAAAGAGAGAGAACAAAGATAGAGAAAGAGAAGAGAGAGACAAAGAGAGAGAGACAGAGAGACTGAAGACACAGACACCCCCTACCTGTGTTCTGAGAGAAGGTTGCTGTCTCAAGGCCAGGTGCTGGTGTCGTCTGTCAGACGGAGCAGAAGAGGAGGTGGCCTTGATACGAAGACCATAGTAGTGGTACTTAGAGTTCCCTCGAGACAAACAGTCATCGATTATTACATGACATTTACAGGAGCTGCTGCCTGCCACTAGGAACAGTGTGTGTTATATAGACGTGTGTGTTATATACAGTTGAAGTCGGAAGTTTACATACTTATGTTGGAGTCATTAAACTCGTTTTTCAACCACTCCACAAGTTTCTTGTTATTTAAAAAATATATACAGTATATATATATTTCACCTTTATTTAATCAGTAGGCTAGTGAGAACAAGTTCTCATTTACACTGCGACCTGCCAAGATAAGCAAAGCAGTGCGAACAAACAACAACCAGAGTTACAATGGATAAACAAGCGAAGTCAATAATACAATAGAGAAAGTCTATATACAGTGTGTGCAAATGGCTGAGGAGGTAAGGCAATAAATAGGCCATAGTAGCGAAGTAATTACATTTAGCAGATTAACATCGAGTGATAGATGAGCAGATGATGATGTGTAAGAGTGATACGGTGCAAAGAGCAGAAAGTAACATAAAACAATAGGATGAGGTAGGTAGATTGAGGTAGTTGGACTGTTAACAAACTATAGTTTTGGTAAGTCGGTTAGGACATCTACTTTGTGCATGACACAAGTATTTTTCCAACAATGTTTCAGACACGATTTTTCACCTGTATCACAGATTTCAGTGGGTCAGAAGTTTACATACACTAAGTTGACTGTGCCTTTAAACAGCTTGGAAAATTCAGAAAATTTGTCATGGCTTTAGAAGCCTTCTGATAGGAGTATTACATAATTTGAGTCAATTGGATGGTGTACCTGTGGATGTATTTCAAGCCTACCTTCAAACTCAGTGCCTCTTTGCTTGACATCATGGGAAATCAAAAGAAATCAGCAAGACCTCGAATAAAAATTGTACGACCTCCACAAGTCTGGTTCATCCTGGGCGCAATTTCAAACGTCTGAAGGTACACGTTCATCTGTACAAACAATAGTACGCAAAATTAAACACCATGGGAACCACCAGCCGTCATACGGCCAGGAAGGAGAGCGCTTCCGTCTCCTAGAACATGAACGTACTTTGGTGCGAAAAGCACAAGGACCGTTGTGAAGATGCTGGGGAAACAGGTACAAAAGTATCAATCCACAGAAAAAAGTCTTATAGTGACATAACTGAAAAAGGCTCAGCAAGAAGAAGCCACTGCTCCAAAGCCGCCATAAAAGCCAGATACGTTGCAACTGCACATGGGGACAAGATTGTACTTTTTGAGAAATGTCCTCTGTCTGATGAAACAAAAACAGAACTGTTTGGCCATAATGACCATCTTATGTTGGAGGAAAAGGGGAGGCTTGCAAGCCGAAGAACACACCCAACCGTGAAGCACGGGCGGTGACAGCATCATGTTTGTGGGGTGCTTTGCTGCAGGAGGACTGGTGCACTTCACAAAATAGATGACATTATTGAGGCAAAATGATGCTGATATTTTGAAGACATCAGTCAGGAAGTTAAAGCTTGGTCGCAAATGGTCTTCCAAAGGACAATGACCCCAAGCATACTCCAAAGTCTGTGGCAAAATGGCTTAAGGACAACAAAGTCAGGTATTGGAGTGGCCATCACAAAGACCTCACTCAATCCTTAGAACATTTGTGGCAGACTGAAAAAGGCGTGTGGCGAGCAAGGAGGCCACAACGTGACTTATTACACCAGCTCTGTCAGGAGAATTATTGTGGGAAGCTTGTGGAAGGCTACCCGAAACGTTTGACCCAAGTTAAAACAATTTAAAAGCAATGCTACCAAATACTAATTGAGTGTATGTAATTCTTGACACACTAGGAATGTGATGAAAAAAATAAAGCTGAATAATAATTCTCCTCTACTATTATTCTGACATTTCACATTCTTACAATAAAGTGGTGATCCTAACTGACCTAAAACAGTGAATTTTACTAGATATTAAGTCAGAATGGGAAAAACTGCCAGTTACCATGTATTGGCTAAGGTGCTGTAACCTTCAACTGTAGAGTGTTGTTATAGATGTGGTGGTATCTATGCGTACATACCGTGTGCCAGGCTCTGACGTCCTCGCCCGATGAAGACAGATTGATGAGTGGCCGAAGGAGCAGCGTTGACGTGGTTAGCTTGTGCTTCTGACAGTGAAGAGGTAGTTGGCAGTAGAGGTACAGCAGGAGGCGACTGACCTGCACCTCATAGTATCTAGCAGCCCACTGTACCTG
>NW_019945672.1:35126-57859 GCF_002910315.2 Salvelinus sp. IW2-2015 | reverse complement strand
CAACTGAGCTCAGGACATGACAGCCAATCTAGCCCTTGTTAACCTGATGTTTACTGTAGGTATATCCTATAGCTCCCCTTGGGGAAGATCATACTGCTCACTGGATATACATCACTCTGCTACTCTATCTATTCTGACTTCTGTTTACGGTAACTGTAATCATTAGAATCTGAATAGAATTAACCCTGTTTGCTCTCCCAACACATCTATGATTACCATGTAACCACAAAACAGCCACGGTGAAACAAAGCCTTTATTATTATACACAGCCAGAGACCTCAGAGTGTTAACACCACACACACACAGCCAGAACCTCAGAGGTGTTAAACACCACACACACACAAGCCAGAGACCTCAGAGAGTGTTAACACACACACACACACAGCCAGAGACCTCAGACGGTGTTAACACACACACAGCCAGAGACCTCAGAGATGTTTAACACACACACAGCCAGAGACCTCAGAGAGTGTTAAACACACACACACAGCCAGAGACCTCAGAGAGTGTTAACAACACACACACAGCCAGAGACCTCAGAGAGTGTTAACACACACACACAGCCAGAGACCTCAGAGAGTGTTAACACACACACACACAGCCAAAGACCTCAGAGAGTGTTAACACACACACACAGCCAGAGACCTCAGAGAGCGTTAACACACACACACACAGCCAGTTAACTGTATTACAAGACCAAGGAGAGTCATTGTTAGCTCACATCCAAGACAAAATGCTGCACATTGAGTTCCTGTTAAAAGTGAGGGAGTGGAGTAAGTAATATTATTGTCTAAATGTGGATTGTAATGTCCAGGAACAGTAGGGGTGGCCCAGGTTGAACCCACAGTGATGCTGTTCATGATCATACTCTGATCAGGCGTCTGGTCCCACACGGCCTACTGTACAATCACCAGACACGTACTGTTACCCACATAACTCCCACCCAGACCAACTGTACTGTACCCACATAACTCCCACCCAGACAACTGTACTGTACCCACATAACTCCCACCCGACAACTGTACTGTACCCACATAACTCCCACCCAGACAACTGTACTGTTACCCACATAACTCCCACCCAGACAACTGTACTGTACCCACAAACTGTACTGTACCCACATAAACCCACCAGACAACTGTACTGTACCCACATAACTCCCACCCAGACAAACTGTACTGTACCCACATAACTCCCACCCAGACAACTGTACTGTACCCACACAACTCCCACCCAGGACAACTGTACTGTACCACACATAACTCCACCCAGACAACTGTACTGTACCCACACAACTCCCACCCAGACAACTGTACTGTACCCACATAACTCCCACCCAGACAACTGTACTGTACCCACATAACTCCCACCCAGACAACTGTACTGTACCCACATAACTCCCACCCAGACAACTGTACTGTACCCACATAACTCCCACCCAGACAACTGTACTGTACCCACATAACTCCCACCCAGACAAACTGTACTGTACCCACATAACTCCCACCCAGACAACTGTTACTGTACCCACATAACTCCCACCCAGACAACTGTACTGTACCCACATAACTCCCACCCAGACAAACTGTTACTGTACCCACATAACTCCACCCAGACAACTTACTGTACCCACATAACTCCCACCCAGACAACTGTACTGTACCCACATAACTCCCACCCAGACAACTGTACTGTTACCACATAACTCCCACCCAGACAACTGACTGTACCCACCACCAACCTCCCACCAGAACAACTGTACTGTACCCACACAACTAAATACATATGGGTTCAAATTACACACCCCAGAAATAGTGGTCCGGACCAAAGTCGATCTATCAACACTCCTGGGGTGCAGACATGATAACTATACTTCTGCTTATGTGTTCCCTGATTTGTTAAGGGTGTACCAAACACCCCATAGTTCAACCCATTCAAACCCCTACTAGTACACACTGATTAGATCATCAGATCTAAAGATCACATGGAAGGTATTAAGAGTATATGAACTATTAGAAGACACATGGATCTTATTATCCAAAAACAAACATATCACTGCTGTCTGTCTGTCTGGGGCAGGCTGGGTGGGGCGGGGCAGGCTGTCTGTCTACATGCCTGCCCCACCCTGCCCCACCCTGCCCTATGTCCAACAACCTCTGTCATCAGTAGTAATTGCAATAAGTTGTAAATCATTCATTAGAGAATAAAATTAACTTTAGCAAAATGATAGAACTACAAATTCTATTGCAATGAGACACCCTTCTCATCTGTAGTCACTGCAGAACAATAAAAAGTGCATGTCATAAAACCTAGCCTAAACAAGACAGTCGAGCCATCTAGCATGCCAAAGTCTGATTAGTCTTCTTAGACGCATTGACAAACAAGGTTACTAAAAGGGCATTGTAGAGAGGACATTGCTCTATTATATTGGGCTACAGCACATAGGCTATTAAAATCAGAGCATTATTTTTCCCAACAGCTGTTTAATAGCGCCAACATGAACCGTTATGAACGAACTTGCACTGCATGTAGGCACTTTTCAGATAACAATCAAATGAACTAACATATCAGACATTGTAAGCCAGTAAATAACAAAAAGTTGTACTTACACTCATCTTGACTGCACAAATCGCAAATATTCACAGCTGAAGAATGCTTAGCTGGCTGCGGACTGCAGTAGAACCAAGCAGGCGAGTTTATATTGGTCAAGTGCACTAGCCAAATGGGAGTGACGCTATGATAAACCAATAGGAGTATAGGCGCTCAAAAAGCGGACCAATCACAGATAAGTTTTAAAAAGCGTTATAAACTATTTAGCAGGCAAGAGAGGACGAAAATATAACGTCCATAGTTGAGGGTATTGAGAGTGAGAAGATAATTAATGAACGTTTATTTATGATCTACTTATAATAACATTATATTTGAGTGAGTCAGAGGAAAGGATGTAGATGACCACAAGACCAGAGACACCATTAGAGATCACTTTCTTGTTGCCTGGGAGACAGCAAAATATTTGGTGCCAGACAAACTTTTTTAGCTTTTGACTAGGGGAAATTAAATTGTAGCTTTTAACTGAAATGTGTTTTTAAAATCATGATCAAGTTTGATGTAGGACGGTATGGAAGAAAAAAAGAGTAGTCACAAGTGACATCAAGGTAGTCTTACAGTAGTGAACTTTGGCAGCAGGCCCCATCAAACAAGAAACGGACTCGTATGACTGCCTCCGCCTCTCTTTCCCAGGACGACATTTAAGATCAGCAATAAAGCAGAAATGCTTATTTTCGTCAAAAGGTGGCATGATATTTCACCAACACAGAGTACATTTCCTGGACTAGCTTGTTGGAGGTGAAGTGGTCTATTTTGACTTTGGCCAGTGGTGGTGGGGCATCTGTGAGGTGTGTGTGAGAATGCTCTGGCGTGTGTGTAGGACGCAGGGAGAGAGAGAGGTGGACCATTGGTTGTTTATGTGAATATAGGTGGACTGAGCACTAGACTGATTATATATGAGCCGATCTATCTCAGCAATGGGTCTGTTTAATCACAAACTCATATAAATAATCAACAAGACTCTCTCTCTTGGCATACACAATGACTCTGACAACACAAATAATCAACCCAGAACACACATGTAATACAAATCTAATCAAATAAACTCATATTCCCTACTCAACATACAATGATCATATATCATTTTGACAATGTCACCCGTGAGTTCACAGTTATCAGAAAATATGGGCTGCATTCACTAGGATTTTTACGTCTGGAATGTTCAATTGAACGGAAACGGTGCTGTACTGAAGGACCATTTGAAAAATGGGGAGGGGTTTGGTTGAGGGTTGGGGAACGCTGTCAAGTTTTAAGCCACAATTCGCCACACCCACCAAACGGAGCAAAAAATACCTCAAAGTCTGTTCAAGAACTTACAAGAACGTTTTGGAACTAATGTGATCTTATTGTTCCAGAACAGAACCTTTATTTTAAAATCATGGGAACAGGTTAATAATCCGGGCATTTTTTTTGTCACACAAATAATGCAACAAAGCCCCTTTGCAAAGCCCTCATAGTATCATTCAGCAACTTATTCCAGTGTCTGCCTGCCTGACAGAAAATATCTGCCAGTGTATGTGCCAGGGTTTTATAGCCTATTTTTGTTTTATTTTTTACTTTCTTAAAACAATAATTGTACACTCATGGTTCAGCTGTCAGAGTTTTGGCCACTAAATACATCAGGGCATTGCATGCATAGGCCTATAGGCTTAGATGTCCACTGTATGATATTACAAATAATCATAACATAAAATATATATAAAGGAAGAGAAGCTTGGACTAGCCCCGAGAGTAGAGAGAGAGAAAGAGAAGTATGCCAGCGGCATGCTTCAACACCAACATGCATTTCTTTATGTCAGACAGCTACTGTGTCTATTATACAGATATAGACCTACAGAAGGAGGCTACTTCATTCATTTTCGATCAGAATATTTTGTATAAAGATAAGCATTATATGTTAGATTACAGGAGTAACTCTGGTAGGCCTTAAACGTCTTCTCACCTCAAGTTCAACTGTCAGAGACAGTTGGAGCCCAGATGATCACTGCCTTCATATCATAGGCCTGTAGTAGCTAAAGCTTAATTATAGCCACACCACATCAAACCTTCAGAAATGATTCTAAACTTATTAAGGTAATATCAAAACTAAGTCAGGCCATTGTGTATAGGGAAAATATGAGTACGCTATTATGTTGCCGCAAACACAGAATTACAGTTAGAACTTCATTTGGCCAAAGAAAATGTCTCAACAGAATGAAACAGAACACTTGCAAACTGGTTTAAACCACTGTCGTAACGTTTGCTGTCATTAAATGTGAAGACTGTTATATTATTAAATCAATTCTATATGTGTAATTATTCCGTGATTAAACGAATCACGAATAGTAATTAACTAGGAAGTCGGGGTACCACGGGAAAATGTTGTTTATAGAGTTGCAATTTCCCGAATATAACTCTACAGATATTTTATTATCTTATCAATTACAGTCTTCTATTCATGTATTATTACCTCATCAGTCTCATTCCTGAATGTCGCAAACCCTTGGATATCTGCACAAATCCAGCATCAGAAATGATGAATCAGCGATTTACAAATTGGTTTAATTACTTATTTACTAACTAACTAATCAATCACAGAAATACATAAACACACACACAATAGTTATACATTGTTTACTGACATGATACACTGAAAACTCTCTAGTGGGCTATGCCGATATGATGGCTTGATAGACAAAGGAAAGGGTGGGGCCAGCTCAAGAGCGGGAAACTCAGAGTGGACCTACATCGACTACACTACCACTCATGGGAATGCTTATACTTTGAACATGAACAACCGCTCATTCGAAAATAAATTGCAATTTACATATTTATGAGTTCATGCCTTTGTTGTCCCTTTCTGCGAATGCCGGTCCGTCTGCTGGATAGTCAATCGACAGAAAGTCTCTGGATGGTCCACCAGAGATCAAATCTTTCGTAGTTGTAGTTTGTTATAATGGATACGTCAGAGTTCAATTTGGTCGTTCAACCGGTTGGGTTTACCAGACTAAAGAATTTAAACAGCTACAGCCTGAATAATTGCTCTAGTTTGTAGATTTCTTAACCATTTCAGCGTGGGATGCTCTCCACGTTCTCTGGTCTTGTCTTTTGGTAAAGTTGCCAACCATTTCAACATGGAGCGACAGCTCCATGTTTTCTGGTCTAATGTACATTTTGTCAGAAGTGGGTTTTATACTTAGTAGAAAAGGGGCGTTCCATGACGCCGTGTAATGTCTGTGCTCATGGAGCGTGGCCACTAAGTTACTATGAAAAAACAATGATCATTTAGAAGACTAAGATCACATTGTTATCTTTCCAAAAGTATTCTATACTCAATCATTTATTTTATACAATATTCAGATGCATCCCCCATAATTGAGAAGTGTATACAACAAAAAAAGAGTAATGTGTGTCTCCTCTCCTTCATGAGGTACCAAATGAAACAAACTCGACATGACTGTCCTTAAGTGTCCACGGACCACTCCAACTGCTTAGAAATACAGAAATACTGTTGTTCAATTATTCAACCTTTTGATGACCAAGTGTCTCTCTGTGTTCCACAGACATTCCAATCTCGATACTACAGAGCCCAGAAGCAGAGTATTTTACGACCGCCATAAAGCGGCCCCCTCCACCTCTGTGTGAGAGAGAGGGCGCTGTAGAGCGGACCCACTGTAACCTGATTCTTCAGATCCTCACAGGAGAGTCATGACACCACAAATGTTTTGAACAGGCTATATTGCAGCAAAAAGGCTGGTGCCTACCATACCCAACAAATGACAGCAATAGCCTACTGTTATTTATTTTACAACAGGCCTACTTATAATCTATCTTAAACTAAATATGGATCACACAATTAAAAAGACGGATCCAACTAAATTTAGCCAATGAAAATGTCAATTTAAATAACTTATTTTGATTAATAAATAGGCTAACAATAATAACCATGATATACAATAACAATAATGATAAAACAAATKATTACAAATACAAAAATAAATAAATGTAAGTTCCAAAATTGCAATCTACCTGAATAGTGAGTTTCAYAGTAGCCTGCATTTGGCCGCTCCAAAGTTCTTCTCATCTTAGTCCAATACAATATTAAAACTTGTCCACACAGAGGATATTCCACTTGTAGGCTTTTCACTGTAGGCATTGTGCAAACTGTTCCACAATGTAGCAAACATTCAAGCGAACTGAACGTACCTCTGAATTCACTCTGCTAATCACCATTCCTCTCCCTTCCTCTGGTATATAAGCAGCTTGTTTTACCTCAGTATTTGTTGAGTGTTTGTGGCGACATAGACCATTTAACTGACAATGTCACAAAAATGATGTGCAAGCTTCAATGGGGCAGAAGTCCATGTGTTGTTGTGATTCTGATTGGCCAGATAACTAGTGACAATGAYAAGAAATTGCCATATGGAGAATCGTMGGCTAGTTTTATGTTGTTTTGAGTTTTGACTGATGTCATGTCTATGCTAATGTGGCAAATAAATGGCTAGCTAGCTAACAACTGTAACAATGTATTTGAGAGACAACAATTGTTCATTGTACAAATGTATTTGTTTTCAATAAACATTRGAGATGAAATATAGTTTACATGTTGTCAACAATCTAATCCAACCTTGTCTGTTTTGCCCCATTTTTACGCACATAGCCATGGAAAGTAGGGGTGCTGAGGGTGCTCCAGCACCCCCTGAAGATTAATATTTTTCACAAAAGTAGTGCACTGTGTAACGATTTTCTTCTTCTTCTGATGAGGAATATGAAGGATCGGACCAAAATGCAGCATGGTAAGTGTCCATGTTCCTTTAATATAACAGAACACGAAAAAATACAGAAATTGGGAATTGGGAACCATACAGGCCAAACACAGAAATACAAAACTAGAACAAAACCTAGAATACAACATAGAATGCCCACCCCAACTCACGTCTGACCAAACCAAAAAAGAGGAACTAAGGTCAGAACGTGACACACTGGGCCTTTACTAGTATTATCGGACTGATTTAGATGTCTGTAGTGGGGGAAAACATTTTTTTCAGCATCTCTGCTTTGAGCAAGAAAGGTAGTTGTATAATTAAGAACAGTCTCTTGCAGGTTTGAATAGTTGGGATTGTAAGAGTTGTTTCCCTGTCCCTTCCTCTTCTCTGCAATTGTCATTCTAATGGAATCCAGAAGAGAAAAACCCTGTTCTCAAACATTGACATCAAAAGGTGCAAAGTTATGGGCAAAGACACAAAACATCCACATCAAATAAAATATATTTCTTGATCAAATAACCACTTTTTGTGCAGTATTAATTTACATCCTTACAAACACTTAATGTAAATGTATATACTGTATTGTACTAGGCTGGTCATCTAGGTTTGTCTGTAGACTTTCCATAAACATGAAGAAAAAAATGCACAATACAGTAATTGAGTACATTGAGACATCAAGTGGTTTGTGATTATGTGATGTGATAATGTGCCTCATTGGTAGAGCATGCCTTGCAATGCTGGGTGTGGGTTTGATTCCCACGGGTGGCCATTATGAAAATCTATGCGCTCACTACAATCAAGCAACTATTTTCAGATTAACTGTTTTGTGCAGATAATTATAAGACTCAAGATACAAATGCTGGTAAACTCTCAAAATACATTTAGTTTTTTCACAAAAGTAGTGCACTGAGCTTACTAGTTCTGTATTAGCAGACCGATATACTGGCCAAAAACTTGCAGCACCCCCCCAAATGACTTCCCGCGGCTATGATTGCGCACCGCGTTCATTTTGTTGCTAGAATAACCAACCCGTCTATGGTGGGCCAATTATTTAGCATTTCCTTTTGTTGTGCGTGACCTGACTAAAAACCTCAATTGTGTCACATAACCAGACCTACGGTTCTTACAAGCTATTCCATATCTCCATCCTATCCCCAATATGGTCCAGTGTCTTGTGCTATGCTTTTTTAGTTAGTTTAAATACTCTGAACTGTAAACCTTGCCTTCAACTCCTCCTCATTGCAATATCACTCCTCAACCTAGCCTAAGATACAGTCGACTCTAATCCTTATCTTTAACACAAAGACACATTTTACTGCAGCTTTCCTTTGCAAATTCTTTCACAGCCATGTGGGAGATAAGGACTGACTTTGCAATGGTCGACTCAAAGGAACTCCCAGATAACAGTGACAAACGACAGTAGGCTGTGGAACAGGATGTGGTTTTTCTGTGAATTTGGAGATGGAGGCGATAGATCCGCATCTCATCATCTGTAATGGAGGAGCTGTTCTTGAAGTGTTATTCTGTCAAGGCTGGCTGTCCCTGTTCTCTAGGAATATGGGGGAAGCCTACATGAGCCATGATGATGATGTAACAGAACACAATTGTGGGGGGACAATGAGGCGATGCACAGCTGTGGGAAGTGAGGATAGCCTATATTTAATATATTTTGGACTGCATTGCTAATGAAGTGAGGATAGCCGACATTTAATATACTTTGTACTACATTGCTACTGAAGTGAGGATAGCCCACATTTAATATACTTTGGACTACATTGCTACTGAAGTGAGGATAGCTCACCTCTAATATACTTTGGACTACATTTACACATCGTCATTTTATTATAATCATTTGGTGGCTGCTTATATTTGTCATGTACAAGTGTGTATTATACACATGTGGTTATTGGAAATGTGTTTTTTTGCATATCCTTCTCTTCCTGAGAAACTCGGAGACTGGGGTCACGGCCAGGGTCTGCCATTATCAGTGGCGACCATGGAGCAGTTACGGTTAGGTGCCTTGCTCAAGGGCACATCGACAAATGTTTTACCTTGTTGTTTGGGGGATTCGCCCACTATCATTAGTAATATCTATGTTGGTCACTTGGTCACCAGCCCTATTTTTCAGGCTTGGGCACACCCAGTTACTGTAAACTGTGCCCATGGACATGAATAACGTTATCCACATAAACATTCCTCCCTCATCTATACTGCCCTCGTGTGTTGTCACTGGGTGTACACTTGCAATAGAAACCATAATATATGCCCTACAATATATGCCAGGTTCAAATCACATTTATTTGCCATATGCGCCGAATACAACAGGTGCAGACTTTACCGTGAAATGCTTCACTTACCCTTTCCTAAAAATGTAGAGTTAAAAAGTAATAACAAATGTGCCGAATTAAAAAGGAAATCGTTGCCAACATACACATCATAGGCCATCATCCAGCCTACATATCAGTCAGTCAGACTGAGCGGCAAGGGGCATTACTAAATCATATTAACTAGGTAGACTTGAGTAGGGGAGAAATTGTATTTAATTTCCATGGAAAAAAAACCTGTACCTTCCTGTATGAAACTCATTCAATTCAATGGGCTTCATTGGCATGGGAAACATATGTTAACATTGCAAAGCAAGTGAAGTAGATAAATATAAAAGTGAAATAAACAATAAAAATGAACAGTACACATTACGCTCACTCACTCTCTATATTGTGTCATAGACTAGCGTTACTACGGCCACTGACAAGAGTCTAGGCCTTTGCGTCACAGTTGGTAGTGTGCCTGCCCCATGATTGCACACTGGCTGACTCGCTGGCAGGCTACATCATAGCTTCGTGGTCTGTTTATCCAAAGTCCCATCAGAATCCTCAGTTGCGGTTGAAGCAACTACATCACAGCTCTCTGCTGTGTTCCCCTTTATATCATCATATAGTATCACATTGGCATCTCACGAGGAAGTGTTCCCTGTTTGCAGATTTCTCATATGACTGGTTATTACTTGGTTACAATTTACCTATGGCTTGTTTGGGAATAACGTTAGGCATGTCAGGCATGTTTTGCATCTCTTTGCATCATTCGGTTTAAGCGACTTTATCTTTATTCAATGAATGAGCAGGAACAATCCTGATACAATGAGTTGACGCATTGCTGATATCAACCACGCCTATATTTTAACCACGCTGGACGTTTTTTCTAATTATATGTGAAGGACTAACTTGCTCTGATTGGTTTATTCTGGAATATTATTTGGGTATTCGGCGCGCAATTGGTTAGATTTTTGATAAGAAGGTGTGTCAGCAAAAAATAAAATAAACTATGAACCAACCCCCTTATGTTTTTTAATTTACGTCAACGCAATTTTCTGTTGCCACTTGGAGGTTGATAACATATGTTTTATTGCTAGCTACACAGAAAGCAGATAGACAAAACGTACGAGAGAGTTTTTGTATTCTGCCTGTATCATACAATTGCTTTGTTTCTCAGTTCTGTGTAATAACTGCACATATATCAGCTGTTTAGTGGTCTGAATTGTTTGCAAACGGTACTGAAGTAGCTAGCTGTTATAATCATCAACACAAGAGACAGCAAGAAGACAATATAACAATCGTTACTGCAAAGCTGACATAATGGCATCGTTGGCTGCACACGAGCCGAGTATAAGCCCAAATTCGATACCAGTCCTCGCAGACGCTCTGATGCCCGCGAGCATTTTCGCTCGGATGGAGGAGGTTGTGGAGATCATGACGCCGGGGAAGAGTGCTTCGAGGACGGCGACCTCTTCAACGGCGAGGCCGGGGATCTAGGCATTGACTTCACTAGCAAGGTATTAGCTAGGCCGCGCTAGTCGGGGCTGTGTTTATCATCTTCATTGGCGTTTATTATGCCTAAACTTGCTGTCATTCTGGTGCTGTATTGCAAGCTAAGTTATTTAGTTGATGAACTGTGCTATATACTAATTAATCCAGATTGCTTAAAATGTTATGCAGAATTGCATATATAAAAGTTCAGAACTATATTTTGTGGCAAAAGTTTGTGGTTTTAAATGTCCTACTGACTCTATCATCTTACGCTTCGGTTGAGCTAACGTAGGCTAATGCAATTAGCATGAGGTTGTAAGTAACAAGAAAATAAAAATATCCTTAAGAGGCTTTAGCTAGCATATTCAGATGTGGTTTGAATGGGTCTTGAATGTGTTATGGCTGTGTAACTGCTGGCTAGAGAGGAACACTCAGCAGCAGTGTGACTCAAAAACCAAGCCATGGGCATGACTCTCTTTCTCTGGTTGATGAGTCCCCATACATACTGTGCCACACTTGGCCTGATGAAACACAGGGCAAATGGGAAATGGTGTGTGTGTCAGAAGGAAGTGTTTCTGGCAAATGGGTCAGGCTCAACTTACAGTGCTGAACAATGATCAGTGTGTGGTTGACTGACAGGAAACTCATCTCCCTCCATCTTTGGACTCACCCATATTAAGATCAGTATCAACAGAGAGAATAAACTAGAATAACTCTGGTGTCAGACCTGAGCTGCTCCGCTGTACAGAAAGATGCAATACTTTTAGGACTTTTTGGTGTCAATATACAGAACAAATAGGCTAGGTGTGGGTGTGTTTATTTTTTATTAACCTTTATTTAACTAGGCAAGTCAGTTAAGAACAAATTCTTATTTACAATGACGGCCTACCAAAAGCCCTGTGCAGGGACGGGGTTGTGATTAAACATAAATCAATATATATATAGGACAAAACACAGACAACACTACATAAAGAGAGACCTAAGACAACAACACAGCAAGGCAGCAACACATGACAACAACGCATGCTAGTGCGGTACATAACAACAACATGGTCCAAACATTATTGTGCACAGACAACGCACAAAGGGCAAGAAGGTAGAGACAACAATACATCGCACAAAGCAGCCACAACTGTCAGTGTGTCCATGATTGAGTCTTTGAATGAAGAGATTGAGAATAACTGTCCAGTTTGAGTGTTTTGTTGCAGCTTGTTCCAGTCGCTAGCTGCAGCGAACTGAAAAGCGGAGAAGGACCCGGGATGTGTGCTGCTTTGGGGACCTTTAAAGAATGTGACTGGCAGAACGGGTGTGTATGTGGAGAATGAGGGTGCAGTAGGTATCTCAGATAGGGGAGAGTGAGGCCTAAGAGGGTTTATAAATAAGCGTCAACCAGTGGGTCTTGCGACAGGTGTACAGCGTGACAATTTACAGAGTATAGAGTGCAGTGATGTGTCCTATACGGAGCATTGGTGGCAAATTGATGGACGAATGGTAAAGACAATCTAGCCGCTCAGAGACACTTACCTGACGACGATAATTTATAGATCTCCGTAATTTAGCATTAGAGGATGGTCATCTGAATCAGGTTAGTTCGGCAGCTGGGGTGAAAGAGGAGTGATTATGATAGAGGAAACAAGTCTAGATTTAACTTTAGCCTGCAGCTTTTGAGTAATAATGACATTGAGTAATAATGACTTTGAGTCATTATTATGAAACCACTGTGATGATTTAAAAATCTGCCATCAATGTATGTCTCGAAAAAGCAAAATAAGTCTTCTTCTGATGCAACACTCAGCAACAGAAAGCTGTCAGGCAAGTTCACCTTGCTTTTGATTGGGCGATTTCTTTTTCCGTGGCTGGGTGCACTGGGTGGGTAGAGATTTCAGTTTAGGACAATGGAATGGTTTAAATGTGAAACCCCGCTCACCGGGGCCCCGAGTGATGCAAAACGAACTCACTCCATGTTTGGATTAATCTATTTTCAAATAAATAGTGGAGCATTCACAACTCTAAATGGTTTTATTCAGGGTTCCCTAAGCTGAGAACATTGTATAGAGATTGATTTGGACTGAAAGCAAGCTGTTAAGGTTATCTACAGCAAATCTGAGTACAGATGGTCACATGTTTTTAGACAAGATGAATAATCTATTTTTCAACCGGAAAGGGTGTAGCATTCACACCTCTACCCAGATAGAGGACAATACGAGATGAATAGCCCTATAGCTTTTGATAAGGTACAATTAGGCCTATATCAATGGAAATATGTGTAGGCTTTCCACCATGGCCATGTTATAGGATACCCAGGKCTARYTCAACCAAGCAGGAATCTAGATTGTATACATTTTCTGTCTCTCTCCTTCCCTCCCTCGTCAGTTGGCCTTGGTCAGCCCTAATGGAGTGCAGTATGACTCGTTACTACGACAACTCCGGGAGAGGATGGACGAGGGTTGTGGGGAGACCATCTACGTTGTTGGGATGGGCTCAGGTAAGTCGGCCTCACTCACTCACTTAATGAGGCTATACAGTATGCACTGATTTGCTCCTACATTCACTAGCTCACAGAATCAGTCACTCACTGTAGCGAGTGACATTTTACACCAATAAACACCCTCCCCCCCAACCCCTCATCCCTCTCTCTCAGACGGAGGTGACTATGGTCTGGATGAGGGAGACATGGAGGTGTCTGTAGCCACAGTTCAGTCCCTGTGTGAGCAGACCGAGTCAGAGCTGATCCTGCTGAGGGAGCGTATCGAAGCTGGGGGGCAGGTACGCGACTACCTCATCCGCCGACGCGTGGGTGAACAAGACTTCCTGGAGGTCAGGTGAGTTGGGGGAAGGTCAAGTGTCAGGGGTCAAAGGCTGACTTGATCAACAATTAATGTGTTTTGACATTAGACCTGGGCTGACGAGGACAAGCATGTCTCTCAAATGCAATTTAAATTCAAAAAAGCTTAAGGGGATGTTGACATAAAGGGGGAAAATCCAGTGTTGTCAAAGCAACACACGAGCAATACTCTGTTTTCATCCTTCTTCTCTTCATCTTGATCTGATCTTGTGTCCCAAATGTCAAATCTCTCCTCCCCGCTCCCCGTCTCTCTCTCTCTCCCTCTCTCTTTCTCCTTCTCTCTCTCTCCCCGCTCCCCCTCTCTCTCTCTCTCCCTCTCTCTTTCTCCTTCTCCTTCTCCTTCTCTCTCTCCTCCCCTCTCCCCCTCTCTCTTTCTCCTTCTCTCTCTCTCTCTCCACCTTTCTCAGGGTAGCGGTGGTGGGTAACGTGGATGCAGGAAAGAGCACCCTGCTGGGGGTGTTGACCCACGGGGAACTGGACAACGGCAGGGGGTTCGCCCGCCAGAAACTCTTCAGACACAAACACGAAATGGAGAGTGGCAGGACCAGCAGTGTGGGGAACGACATCCTGGGCTTTGACCAGAAGGGACAGGTGAGGGAGATGACATAGGAGGGGCGTATAGGTGACTTAAGGGTGATGGAGATTACACTGGGATAACATTGACATGAGACATGAGAGATGACAATGTAAGGCCTGCTTCATTGAACATTTTGTTGATGAATTGGTTTTATAGATGGAGACATGAAGTTGTTGTTGTGTGTATTCTCTGTCCCTGTATCCTAGGTGGTGAATAAGCCAGACAGCCATGGTGGCAGTCTAGACTGGACTAAGATCTGTGAGAGGTCCTCTAAGGTCATCACCTTCATAGACCTAGCTGGACATGAGAAGTATCTCAAGACCACGGTGTTTGGAATGACTGGACACCTGCCTGACTTCTGCATGCTCATGGTGAGTGATGGGGTAGTGTGTGGGGGTAGTGTGTGGGCGTTAGAGCTTTTTCTGACTTTACTACCCATCAACGGTACTGATGAATCTTTCACCATTTTCTTTTGCTCTCTCTCTCCCTCCTTCCACCTCCCTCGCTCTCTCCCTCCTTGCTCTCTCCCTCCTTCCACCCCCCCTCGTTCTCTCTTACCCCTCTCGTTCTCTCTTTCCCCCCCGTCTCTCCCTTCTTCCCCCTCGCTCTCTCCCTCCTTCCACCCCCCCTCGCTCTATCCCCCCTCTCGCTCTCTCTCCCCCACTCCCCCCCCCCCCCCCCGCCCCCCCACTCTCTCTACCCCCTCTCCCGTCCTCTCTCTAGGTGGGCAGTAATGCAGGTATCGTAGGGATGACTAAGGAGCATCTAGGTCTGGCCCTGGCCCTCAATGTGCCTGTGTTCGTTGTGGTCACCAAGATAGACATGTGTCCTGCCAACATCCTACAAGGTCAGTTCCTTTCTTTCTCTTCTGGGTGCATCTCAAGTCTACATCTGCTTCCTTTCCGGACTCCTTCCCCACATCTGCACTGATATGAAAGAATTATACAGGTGAAACCATATTCCCTCTACCCCACCTCTTCTCTCCCCCCCCCCCTTTTGTTACAATATTGACAGTCATCACAAAACCTGACTTTACTGGTTGTGTTATTGTAACAGAGACGTTAAAGCTGCTCCAGAGGTTACTAAAGTCCCCAGGCTGCAGAAAGATCCCTGTTCTGGTCCAAAACAAAGATGACGATCGTCACAGCCTCCAACTTCAGCTCTGAGAGGTAACGTTAAGGCACACACTTTGTAGCCACAATCACGCACACTCTTTATAAACTGGATTTTGCTTCAATTATAAGGGACCATAATTCAGTGTGTGTGTGTTTGTGTAGGATTGGTCCAATCTTCCAGATCTCCAATGTGACAGGAGAGAACATGGACCTGCTGAAGATGTTCCTCAACCTGCTGTCTTCTAAAACCTCCTTCAGAGAAGACGAACCTGCAGAGTTCCAGATAGATGACACCTACTCAGTACCGGGTTAGTCACATACACAAAGCAGCTGCTACACATGCATATTGATGCCACACACACACCTCTCTAACCATGTTTACCTTCTCCGTCAGGGTGTAGGCACAGCGTTTCAGGGACTACTTTACGTGGATTGATACTCTGAATGACACAATGCTGTTAGCCCAGACCCACTGGGCAGTTTCCTCCCCATTGCAGTCAAATCTATCCACAGGAAGAGGATGCCAGTCAAGGAGGTGAGAGGTGGACAGACTGCCTCCTTCGCCTCAAAAGAGTATGTTTTCTCTTTAGTGACCCTGCTGGAGATGTTTGGTATTACAACACTTTTCTGATGCACAGATAAATGTTTAGTTGAACTGAATGTTTTTTGCAGTGAATAGGAGTCAACACCTCAAGTCTCTCTGTTTCTCTCCCCAACCTCCCCTCCTCTCTCTCCCCTCTCCCCAACCTCTCTACCTCTCTACCCTCCCTTCCCGCTCCCTCTCTCCCCCTACTGTCCCTCTCCCCCTACCTTCTCTCTCCTCTCCCTAATTCTCTCTCTACCTCATCTCTCCCCTCCCCATCCCTCTCTCCTTCCGCTCCCGCTCTCTCTCCCTCCTTAGATCAAGCGTTCATCCATAAGGAAAGGCATGGTAATGGTGTCCCCCAAGTTAAACCCACAGGCATCATGGGAATTTATGGCTGAGATTCTGGTTCTGCACCACCCAACTACGATATCACCCCGCTACCAGGCCATGGGTGAGACTCACACACACACACACAGAGAAACACACACACACAGCTGTCTCATGTCTGACTATATGTCTCTCCTTCTCTCATCATTCCTCTTTCTCCCCCTCCGCAGTGCACTGTGGCAGCATCAGGCAGACAGCCACTATCCTGACCATGAACAGAGACTGTCTACGAACAGGGGACAAGGCATCGGTCCACTTCCGCTTCATCAAGACCCCCGAGTACCTCCACACGGACCAGAGACTGGTGTTCAGAGAGGGACGCACCAAGGCTGTGGGCACCATCACCAAGGTCAGGGGTTAGAAAGGCTTATGAAGGGTTTATGAATGGTTGGAAAGGGTTTATGAAGGATCATGATCATGAAGACCCCAGAGTTCCTCCACATAGACCAGAGAGTAGACTGGTGTTCAGAGGGATACACCAAGGCTGTGGGTATCATCACCAAGGTCAGGACTTAAAGGCTTATGAATGGTTCAGAATGGTTTACGAAAGGTCATAAAGACACCAGAGTACCTGCATGCAGAGTACTTCCCTCATGCCTTACTCTTATTGGTGGGTGGGTGTTTACAGCTGCTGCAGTCGACCAATAATTTGCCGTCAAACTTCAAACCCCCGCAAATCAAAATGCAGTCTACGAAAAAGGCCCCGTTCCGCAGAGAGGATGGAGCCACGACAGCCAATGAGGACGAAACGAGCACAGCCCGACCAGACAGTCCGCACCAATCACAACAACCGGTGAGAAAGAGGAAGTGAAGGAACGATGTAAAGGAATTGAAAGGATGGAGCGATTGATGAAGGGAGTGGAGTGGATGGTTAGATGGCGGGTCGTGAAAGTAATAGTTTCAGGGCAGTTGAATAGGTGTAAGTGTTTAACTTGTGGTGCGTAAGCTTTCCTCTTCACTTGCTTTACTGCTTCTAGAACGTTCTCTTCTGTAGCTGTSTKWKACKRCTCCTTTCCTCTTCTCCTTTCCTACTATTCTTCTCCTCTCCATGTTTTTACACCCTACTGTTTCCTTCCTTTTAATTGCTATTCTCATTTACTGATTACTCCACCTGCCACCCTGTCTCTTTTCCTCTCACCCTCTGTTTCATTCTCTGCATTCCTTTCAATTTCCACGTTCATTTGCTCTTCATCCTCGTTGTGCATTTCAACATCCTTGYTTTGCCCTCCATTCCTCCTCTTTCTCCTCTCMGTGTTGGTGCTTTGCTTGCTTCCTCAGACAGAGGGGGAGGATGACCCTCAGAGTAATGAGGGAAACAAAGAGAGCAAGGTAAACAGAAACAAACAGGGCAAGATAAACAATGGGAACCAGGCAGGTAAACAAAAGAGAATTAGGTCAAATGAGTTATGTAACAATTGAGGCGTGGGAAATTAGTCTTGTCCAGTAACTTCTGTAAATATCCTGAAACAATGCATGCCTCAACTGATGTGAACCAAACATGAATCTTCTAGAGATGTGTACACAGCATGTAGTTCAGTTTGATAYCATCYGTCTTAGCTGGAAGTGATTTTGAATGGTAACCTCATTGTTAACCTAGTTGTTTCTATGTTCTCCATCTGTCTGATTGTGATCTGTTCTCTACAGACAAAGTCAGGAGGCGGGAGCAGGAGACGAGGAGGACAGAGACATAAAGGCAAATCAAACCAGAGCAGCTCCACCACAGCAGCCCCGTCATCAGCAGGCACAGGAGGTTCCTAAACTACACCCCTCAGCCCCCAAACTACAGTACTTCCTCCATCCACCTGTTTCAGCAGACAACTACCCCCCCTTCACAAAACTACTCCACTACTAACCCTCGTCGGAAAAAATGGGGTCGTAAATGGCCCTTTCCCCACCTCTCTCCCACCCTGCTATCTATCGCCTTATCAAGTGTCTTTATCACTCACACCAGAGAAAGTCTTAAGAGGGACTAGGTGAAAAGCAGCTCACAGCTCTGTGCTTGTAGATGGTTACCTCTGCCTCCTCACGCTCATCTTATCTCCGATTAGTTTAGAAAGCATCCTTATTATATTTACAGTATATGAACCTGATATGCCTTCTTTCATTGGGTCTACGGTGAGAATCACTGTAATACTGTGTATACTTAATCATGGACCCGAAGCCCCATGAGCAGCTATTCCCTTACAGTAGAGTAACCCAGCTCCATGCACTATAGTTACTGTTTAGCAGGCATACTAGTTTCTCTCATTTCCTATTTACCACTAGAATCCCCCAATATGACATAATGAAGCATGTTTTCTATTTAATTGTATACTAAAATGTAAAGATTAATGTAAAGAAGTAAGGTCACGTCTGATGGTACATTTTAGTGGCCTCTTATGAGTGAAATATTGTAGATAAGATGTTTATTTTATGGCCATCAGGGAAAGTCTGAAGATCATCACATACTTGCCCTTTCTCATTTGGGAAAAGTCCATCCTCTCTCCTCCATGGCCCGGAAACCGATCAGCGGTTTGTGGAGAAATGGAAAAAATATCCTCCCCTCCTCGATAGCCACCTTTCATGGAGGACAGTCATGTGTATCTTCTCTGAAGAGTTTAGAACCATCCTACACCCCCTGTGAATCAGCTATAGTTGTGTGCATGGTTTTGTCTAGCACAACTAAATGCATTTATCACTTTATACTTATTTAGGATCACACCTGTAAATGTCATTTGCCTGAGCAGAGTCGTCATTTCATACAAGCACATTTATCCACGTTCCCCCTCGTCATTTTTCAGGAGGCGAGAGGATGGAGAGAAGTTGAAGGCCACTTGTCCTGTCTAAAATAAATTTATCCATTTACACTGAAAATAAGGTTTATTTAAGAATATAATGTACACTTGATTAGCAACTGTTTAAGTGAGACATTGATTGTAATAGTTGCAGTGCTGTTTGGACCATCACTGTTTACATAGTTGTTTGCTTCTGACATTCAATAAAAAACAGGCTTTATTGATCTCTGGTCAACTGTGTTGTGTACATGATTAATTCAAACAGTGAAAACTATAGGCATAGGGGTTGAAATTAGGGTTAAAGGTTGGTATAGTTTCAGTGAGGTTAGTGTGAGTCTGAACGAATATATTGTCTCTGTGCAGTATGAAGGAAGTTAGCTCAATGAAGTCTAATTACGGTAGCATTGCTAAGAGTTAAGATGAGGGGAAGGAATACAAGTTATAGGGTTAGTATACCACCATTTTCATTTAATATCAGAGCACAACATAGATTGAGTTGATTTTCTTATGTATATAGTGTGATGTGGCTTTTCTTCAGTAATTACACACCAAGAGGAAGTTCGTTTTTGATGGCGGGTGGACACACCCATTGTAATGACTGTTTACAAAGAAATTAACTGAAATGAAAAGTTTACATGGTTATAGATTTCATTTTTGGACACAGTACATTTCTTCCCAGTCAGCACAAAGTGACTACTACAGATACTGTTTAGTAGCCCACAAGGACAAACCTGGTTTGAGAGCCATGTTGGCACCAAACAGACAATAGTGGATGGAATGTTGGGTGCCAACACAGATCGACAGGGTGGTTGTGGAGTACGTTGCACATCCTACTACAGTACTGGTAGCAGAACACAGGTGCTACTAGGACATCAGATCAGTGCCCACTGTAGCAAAACGTTTCACAACAAAAACAAGTTTCTATGGGACAAATTCAGGTACATTCCTCCCCGTTTGTTCCTAGTGATACACCCCAGTCCTTGAGTCTGAGGAAATACTTCATATGGCACAGTAGAGTGACTACTCTGTACCTAAGGAATGCTACAATCAGCACTTTCTGTATGTTCCTAGTCTTCTGCACCTGATCTAAAGTATCAGAAACACTTGTTGGACAACATACACAGTAGCTTCAGCCAAGAACTAAGAGCCATGGTGACAGCCAGGACTATCAACCTTGGTTACATGCTAATTGCTTCCTCTGATTGGTTAGCAAGCTCAGAGGGTAAATGTAATTAGTTGATAGTCTTTGGGTGTGTCTCAAATGATACCCTGGCCACGTTAAGTTGCAGACAGAAATGCCATGAATAGAAGCTCATGTTATTCCTTATTCTACATGTCAGAGGCATGTTGTTCTACAATGCTTATTTCTATCTGAACATTCCCAAAAGTTGCATCTTGCTGAACGCGCCCCCTATTCCCCTAGTGTACTATCCTCAGTAGAAAGGCTTCGGATGCAGTTCAGTTGAGACGAGGGGAAACCACGATGCTATTCAATGTGTTTGTAGAATGATGATCAAATGTCTGAACAATACAATACTTCCTAGTGAGGTAGTGATGGAAACACTAGTAGTGGGTTCTGACATAGCAGTCAATATGAAAGAGACAGAAAGATCACTCTGGTACACACACAGCATGTGTTGGCAGGGAGTTTTTGCAGGCTTTGGGTGTGTGGTCTAGCCATCGATGTCCCAGCTGAAGAGTGATGCTTCACCAACATGTCTTGGACTCCTTCCTTCAGTGGCCTCTGATCTTTCTCCTGGAGGGGGGAATAAAGAGTGAAAGAAAGAGGCTGTTTGTTTAAAGGGAGTGTATAAGGAACAGCAGTTGCTGGGTGCAGTTTAAAATGTCCACAATGGAGGTCAAAGGGTTATGAGTGAGGGTGTGCGCATGATGTTTCACCCAATGTTCACTATTCTACTATCACTAGCCACCACCAGCTACGTTCTCCAACAACAACCAGGAACAGCTTGTTGTTTAGATAACTAGTCTCCTATTCTAGTCCCTAAACCAATAGTTGAGTAACTAGACCGACTACATTGACCAGAGATCAGAGTTTACCTAGAGATCCCAACTAAAGAGGTAATGGTCAACCAACATCTGCAACCCCTTCTTTGAGAATGGCTGAATTCTGTAAGACCACACAGGTATGAGTTCACAGGGTGGGTGTGTTTTACACACATACCTCTTTCTTGGCAGGAAGTTCACAGTCCTGAGAGAGACTGAAGGCAAACTTTGAGAGAACCCTAAGGAAACATAACTTTTTTTAAAACCACACCACCATCCTTTTCACACAGACCATTTTATATCCATTTCACTTCATCCTGGCCTCTAAGTCTTTCAAAAATAATCTAGCTGTTAATACGCTTGAATCGCGTGATTTAATCTTGTAATATTCTGCTGGCACCGTCTTGTATGCGTCGCTCTCTCATTCATTCTCACTTGTGATCTCATAGTTTCACTCAAATCTCTRGTTTGTTTTATTTCTCAATCATTCGCTCCAATCTCTCCCACTCTGTCTCTCTCGTGGACATCRGTCTCCATTTCTTACCTGAGCTCACACTTGATCTGGACCCATCCTGGGCTGCGTAGGAAGGACCAGGGCTGGTACCACTTCTCTACTGCAGGCATACTGGAACACAACACCTCCAACCACAGGTGTAACACCTGCTCACTGTGGGGTGAGAGATGTGGTTAGGGATTGTTCACTGATAGGAGGGACAGCCAGGATCTCTGAGTGAGAGAATCTGTGTGACTCACTTGAGGCCCACGCAGAGGAGCGAGCGGAACTTGACGTCCATCTGAGCGTGTGCAGAGTCGTGGCTCATATTTACAGACTGCACCGCCTGAAAGAGACAGACGGAGGGCGCTGAAGCATTACTGAAACAAATGCTTATGAACAAAACATTCACTGCAAAACTATCTGTAGCCTAAGGCCTAAGTTTCTAACAGTCAACCTTTACAGCCCATCGGTCCCTACCACTAGGGCACTTCCTCATTCCCCCTTTGAAAGCACCTGAAATGCAGATACTAAGTATTATCGTTTTTTAAATTGTACTTTTTACCCCCTTTATCTCCCCAATTTCGTGATATCCAAATTGGTAGTTACAGTCTTGTCCGATRGCTGCAACTCCCGTACTCCGGAGAGTTGAAGGTCGAGAGCCATACGTACTCTGAAACACGACCCTGCCAAGCCACACTGCGTGTTGACACACTGCTCTCTTAACCCGGAAGCCAGCCGCACCAATGTGTCGGAGGAAACACCGTACACCTGGCGACTGAAGTCAGCGTGCATAC
>NW_019945672.1:16724-35101 GCF_002910315.2 Salvelinus sp. IW2-2015 | reverse complement strand
TGTCTCGGAGAACGGCGCTCCATCTGTCAACACATGTCTGCAATTTGCCCAGCCAGCTGATGGTGAGCTCTCGGTGCTGCCAGTACTGGGGTAGGCCATGAGGGCTGGCCGGGGGCCCTGTGCCCAAGGACACGCCTGGAGGCCCAGAGGACACAAACACCTGCGCCTACATCCTCAAATGAGCCAGGCTCCAGCCTCTCAAGAGCACCAACAACTCCCCACACACGACACCAACCTCGAAAAAGTGAAGTTCTGGATAGAGTGTTGTGTAGTGTGTGATGGCATGTCTGAACCAGCAAGTGTGGTCTGATGAGGTTGTGAGGAGGCAGCGGTATCGTATAAGTCCACTCTGAGCTCTCGGTTTGTGGTGAGACGAGGCGGAGTCTCTCGAAGTCTAAAAAAACAAATCTCAGATCCAGAGCTGTAGCTCAGACGTCTCCGAGAGACCGATCACCCGCCCCCACCGCGTGGAACACTTCCACCTGTCTGTGACCCCCGACAACACCAGCACTGTGAGTCTCACTACTCGTAATCTAAAACTGACCATAACTGCATATAAGCTGTTTCTGACCTCCTCGAATACACTCACTGTGAAGTACCTACAACTTACATGAATCAACCTCACTGACTGCATCACTATAATCTGTCTGGACCCCCAAGTCACACCAAGCACTGAGTCTCACTACTGAATCAACTCCTGAATCATATAGCTGTCTGGGACCCCAACACACCAGCACTGGTGAATCCTCACTGACTGAACTCACTCACTGAATCATATAGCGCTGCTTGACCCCCAACCACACACCAGGACTGTGGTCTCACTAACGATCAGGATTTGACAGAATTCTATATATTGTCTGGACCCTCAACACACCCAGCACTCGCTGAGAGTCTCAACTAACTGAATGCAACCTCGTTCATGACCCTCCGCGTTTACAGAGAGAAGCCTTCTCTCTTGGTAGTAAGAAGTAGCTGAGCTCTCCCTAACACCATGCACAATGTCACCTTGTTATCTGTACGGTGCACAAAGCTAAGCCTAGGGAGTCCCTCCCTCCTATCATATTGGTATCTGTTCTCTGGTCGTCTCTGTCCTGCTTTATTTGCAGAAATCTGTGACTTTCTGGTCTCTGCAGCTCTGTCCGCTGGCTGTTAAGGTCGTGAATTGTATGAATACGCATAATGCTCTTGGCCCCCACACACTGGGTGCCAAAGACATGAGATGTGAATTAAAGGCAGGCCCTCTGCACCCTCTCTCTCGATCTGCAGCGAAGCCGGGGTAAATTGCCGAGCACACTTGACGCACGATGTGCAGTTGAATGCATTTGTACTGAACTACTAGAGTTATCCCCCTTTTGCCATGAGACTGATCCTTCCATATGATGGCTTTGTAAGTGGTCCTGGGTGTATATGTGGCATGAGTCCATATCAATTGAATTCTTCCCGACACTCAGCAGCACCCGTGAGTCATGTTGACCTCAACAATGCCATCTCGCATTAAATCAACTTCTACTGGGGAGAGTCCAGATGTGCCTTCACCACTGCAGACACTAGCTTAGGACAAATTATGTCAGGCGTCGAGTCTCGCTTCGGAATTGACATGATAATTGTAGTGGCAACGACGGTCTACCTATCGCAACATTCTTGGAGCTTGCACTTGATGTAGATGAATCTATGTCCCTCCCTCTCGCCTTCTTCTTTCATTCGCTCTGTCCCTACACCCTCATTCAGGTACCTGACTCCAGGACTAGCCATGGAAGCCACCCAGAGAGGACCACGAGAACTTGCCTGTGTGTGTCTCTCGCTGACACCGACGTGAGAGCGGTCAAAGCCCTGTGGGGAACCTTTCTCTCGAAGACGCCCCTATCTTTACGTACGACCGAACTGGGCTTTCCAGGTTACACTATAGGCGTACAATAACAGTCACACCGTTGATGGGAGAAGACCGAAGATGTGACAATGTAAACCCACGGAGTGTAAGTGCTGGAATTGCCACACGCTCCACAAAGCTCTCCTGCTTTCAGGGATAAATGTTGCCTGTAGTTTTGTATAGCATTATACAGTGGACGTCCGTTGGCTCGGTTGATCATACCTTGAAAGGATAAATATGCTCGCCGTGTAATTCGTAAGAAGTCGCATAGCGTTTCCCAGCGTCATGTCAGTAGACGCCCGAGGTGACTATTAGCGCTACACCGAGGACAGCGTGCGCAGAAAACCGCTCATAACAAGCGTGTGAGACGAGCAAAATCCCCCACCTGATGACACCTGTTTATCCCAGACAGACCACACAGCAGACCGAGAAAAAATGCATAAGTTGGACACATATTATGACGCTAACAAAAACAACAAAACCGTGAGCGTGGTGATACCTAATATTACGGAAAGCAAAGTAGACTACCACTCACCTCTCCGATTCTCACCACTTAGGTGCGTGTCTGCTTTTGGTCACTAACTGCTTTTCTCCTCTCAGAATTAGGTCACCCGACGTCTAAGATGAGCACAATTGTTGGAGGCTGGTATGTGAAGTTCTATCAATAACGGGTTTTAAGACACAGAAGGCTCGAATGATGTAGAATATCACGCCTCATCTCACCTTCATCACCAACTCCCCTCCTACATACCTGCTCTGTAATGTGTCACAACATCCTCTCCACATTCATATAGATTTATCCCCTCCCACACGTTCCGCACGTAGAAGTGTTCCATCTCTCCTCCCAATCTCCCCTCCCCACAACGTCGCTGAAATGTCCATCTCTTCCCACATTACTCCCCCTACCCACCTAGCGCTACCTGTAGGTAGAAAATGCGTCATCTATCTCCCTATCCCAATGACTGCCGCGCTCCACAACGTCCTGGAGAATGTCCCACTCTATATCCCAAACTCTCCCCTCCACACGTCCTGTTAGAATGTCCAATCTCCTATCCCCAATCTCCCCCTCCACACGTCCTGTAGCGATGTCCATCTCCTATGCCCAATCTCCCCTCCACACGTCCTGTAAATGTCCAGCTTCGTATTCCCAATCTCCCTCCACACGTCTCTGTAGATGTCCATCCTCTCTCCCAATCTCCCCTCCACACGTCCTGTAGAGGCATCTCTATCCCAATCTCCCCTCCACATGCGTCCTGTAGAATGTCCATCTCTATCCCCAATATCTCCCCTCCAGCCACGTTCCCTGTTAGAATGTCCATCTCTATCTCCAATCTCCCCTCCACAGTCCTGTAGTAATGTTGTAGAGTCCATGTTTTCCTAACACTCTGGGTGGGAACCCTCTCCCGTATCTCACTGATCTCTGCCTCTGTTAACTCAAGAGTTGGTTCAGTCCACAGTATCTAGGAAATACACTCGTATGGCGGAGCAACACGCAGGTTTGTCCTATCGTGACATTCATGTCAATTGTCGTAGGCAGGGTCTAGTAGACGAAACAAGACTTTAAACTGCTTGTCAGTTGCATCTTAGTGGAATCAATCCACACTAGGTCTGTGAGGTTCTTGTCAGTATTGTGTTGTCAGAATTCTATCCATAACTGGTCCTGAACTCGTATCCCCCAGGTACTCCTCTGCGGGTGATTAGACCTCGGTGATCTGAGCCATACAACCATTTAATGGGTGACAGTACCTCGGTTCATGAAGGGACGTTGATGTCCTGCCCTGAAGGACACATCTTCCAAACACGGTTTGGAAGAAAAACCCTTCCATACTGGGGAGAGCCCCTACCACCTCTCTGGGTTCTTCATAAATGGAGGTGTAGAGAGGAGACAGATACGGTCTGAGCCATTCTTCAGTTGTCTGTTTCCATGTTTGGCCCTGCTACCTGACTGTATTCCGCTATAATCCGTCTTTCGGTACGTGGTTTCTCCTCCGAGGCCAGCCCCATAGAGGCCGCTTTATCGGTTGACTGCTGTCGAGAAGACTTTAAACTAGTCGACCTCCAGCACTGGTGGCTGTGTAAGACCGTACACTGTGCGCTAACTGTAGACATCGACACATCCCACCCTCCCCTCTGTGACCCGACTTATGAAGAAACAGCTATCATGACTTCGCATACACAGTTAGTAGTTAGTTGGCTGTGGGCAAGTCCCCATCAGCCTACCTCTCCCCTTCTCTCCGCGAGACTAGACCGAGCAACTAAGGCCGAGAGGCGATCGTTCCCGCACCACCCAGCAGGACGCCGGCAGATCCTGCGCCTCGCACCACGACGTCACTCCTCTCTGCGAAATATCATCCTATAACAGCCCTGTTTACTTCCTCACACGCCTGCCCCACCTAAAAGGATCCTCAACAAACCCTGCACCACTCTAAAAATCGACAACCTCATACCCTCTAAAGTACTTCCTCAACACTCCTAGCCACTAAACAAATACGGTACTCTCCAACTTAATCCCCTGCCACTAAAGACCCTTCCGCCCGTTCCACACCGATCCCTGCCACTGACAACTTACCTCAACAAGGCCCATATCGCTGCCAACTAATCAAGACTTCCTTCAGCCACAGCCTGCGCACTAATAAACTGTCCATCAGCACCTACATAGCCCACTTAAATTAACAGCTTCCTCAAACCCACAAACCCTCTTGCACCACTAAAGACTTCCCCTCACCACATCCAACAACCTGCCCCACTATGAAAGAACTTCCTCACGAAACGCCTCCAACGGATTGCCACGCTGCCACTAAAGACTTCCCACTTCCACAACTACCGTCCACTAAACAAGACTTCCTCACACTGACCCGTCTGCCCACACCTATAAGAGAGCGTCCTCACAAAACAGCCCATCCTGCCCACTAAACATACTTTTCCTCGACACCCCGTCGCCCTCATAAGAAAAGACTTCAGTCACTACAACACCGACTTCTACTAATCCAGACCCTTCACCTCAACACTCCTGCCTTAAAGGATCTTCCTCATTCCATCTCACAATATGTGCTAAAAAACGTAAGTGGGACCTACGTAGCTTCTCTATTGAATTTACAGTATCTGGAGCTCCTGAGTTGGTGTGCAGCCGACTAAGACAGCTTCCATGCGCCAATGTAGAGGCATTACTCACTGGACAGACCCGGTTCAATCCCGGGCTAGAGACATGACTAGTAGCGACATAATTACCTGACACAAAACCTCTGCGGAGACTCATGACCGCTCTGGCCATCAAGTTGACGCCCAGCGTCGCCAGGTTAGAGCGGGGAGTCTGGCTGGCCCAGAGGTCCGGTAGCAGGTGTATCAACCTGGACTTCCACCCACACAACTAACACAACTGTGTAGGAATCATAGCTGTTCATATGGTACAGAGGTCTGTGTGTGTCTAAGTTACCTGTACGTCTTACACAGCACCAGTCTGGAGTAGACTGAGTTAAAGTCCCTCTCCACCTCTCTACTGGCTGCCTGAGGAGAAAACAGACCAACGAACAGTCAGGTACAGCACCGACAGACACTGAACCCAGCCCTCTGTCTCCTACCTCCTCTATGAAGAGCCAGGGGTGGCAGGCTCCTCCCAGTATGGAGGGTTTCTTCAAACCGTGTTGGAAGATGGCCTTCAGGGCAGGACACAACGTCCCTCTGACCAGGTCTGTCACCGCCTCAGTCACCGAGTCATCACCCGCCAGAGAGTACTGGGGACAGCAGACCAGTTATACATAGAATACTGACAACACAATACTGACAAACCCACAGACTGGATTGATCCACTAAAAGAGCACTGACAAATTTAAGWCTGTTTTTACTAGARTGACTACACAATAATTCACTGACAAACCTCTTTGCTCCGCTCATCGAGGATTTCTACGAACTTGGCTGGAAACCAACCTTGAGTAAGAGAGCAGATCATGAGATAGAAGGTTCCCCCAGAGTGTTAGGAAAACATTTTGACTCTAAACATTCTACAGGACGTGTGAGGGTGAGATTGGGATAGAGATGGACATTCTACAGGACGGTTGGAGGGGAGATTGGATAAGATGGACATTCTACAGGACGTGTGGAGGGAGATTGGATAGAGTGGACATTCTACAGGATCGTTGTGGAGGGGAGATTGGAGGCAGAGATGACATTCTACAGGAACGTTGTGAAGGGAGATTGGAGATAAGAGATAGGAGACATCTACAGACGTGTGGAGGGAGATTGGGATAGAGATGGACATTCTACAGGACGTGCTGGAGGGGAAGATTGGTGATAGAGATGGACATTCCTACCAGGACGTGTGAGGGGAGATTGGATAGAGATGACATTCTACAGGCACGTGTGAGGGGAGATGGATGGAGATGGACATTCTATCAGGACGATGTGACGGGGAGATTGGAAATAGAGATGGACTCTACAGGACGTGTGGGAAATGAATGGGGGAGATTGGGAGAGAAGTGACGATCTAGCGGAGTGTGGAGGGGAGATTGGGATAGAGATGGACATTCTACAGGACGTGTGGAGGGGAGATTGGGATAGAGATGGGGTGTTTTCATTCACCTCTCAGCCCGTTGAGCTCTCCCACCCAACAGTGCTCATCTTTCTGGGAAAAAATCTGAGAGAGAAAGAGAAAAACAGAGGGATGAGATGGAGGAGTGAGTTAGTCACTTTTGTAAAACGTTTTTTTTTTTTTTTTTACACGTATGTTTTCACATACATTTCACACGCTGTGTTTGCGAAAACAAAGTCAGTGTGCTGTTAACAGTATAGCTTTCCCACTGTCCCTGTACCATACACCGGGCTCTAACTAGTGAAACTCTGCTCACAAATACACGTGACCAACTTCCTTGACAACGTACCAACGGATTGTGCTATACAAATACATGGCAACATTTAAAGCTGTGGAGTGAAATTACAGCACTTAACTCCGTTACATGTATGTGTTCTGTCCACTCACTGTGATGATGTCGTTCTTCCTGAAGCCCAGTTCGTCGTCGTCATGGCGCTCAAAGTCCAACAGGGCTTTGGCCCGTCTCCGTCGGTTACGAGACACAACCAGGAAGTTCTCGTGGTCTCTCTGGTGGCTCTCCATGGAGTAGTCTGGAGTCAGGTCCTGAGAGGAGGAGGGACAGAGAGAAAGATGAAGAGAAGGCGAGAGGGGGAGGGACATAGATTCATCTAATCAAATTAGCTCAGAATGTGCTAGTGACTTGTGCATCAAACATGTCAATCAGAATGACTCCACTATTTCCTAACTGTGTTGCAGTGTGAAGCACCATTGATTCAGTGATTTGATTTAATGACCGAGTGACTCATTGTTGGGTAACATGACTCACGGTGCTGCTGTGTCAGGGGAAGAATTCAATTATATGACTCATGCCACGATTACACCAGGCACTACCTAAAGCCATCTACTGGAGATCAGTCATGAGAAAGGGGGATAACCTAGTCAGTTGTACAACAATGCATTCAACTGAAATGTGTCTTCGGCATTTAACCCAGCCCCTCTGAATCAGAGAGGGGCAGAAGGCTGCCTTAAATTGACATCCATGTCTTCGGCACCCAGTGTGGGGGAGGACAAGAGATTCATACATTCAGCGACTTAACAGCCAGCGACAGAGCTCAGAGACCAGAAAGTCACAGATTTCTGCAAATAAGCAGCAAGACGACCACAAGATAACCAATTGAAGGAGGGAGGGACRCCCTAGCTAGCTTTGTCACCGTACCAGATYAACTAAGGTGACATTGTGCATGGTGTTTAGGGAGAGCTCAGCTACTTCTTACTACAAGGCAGCTTCTCTCTTAAACGCGGAGGTCAGTGAAACTTGAGTTGATTCAGTAGTGAGACCTCAGTGCTGGTGTGTTGGGGGTTCCAGACAATTATATGATTCTGTAATCTGATTCGTTAGTGAGACTCACAGTCCTGGTGGTTGGGGGTGTCCAGACAGCCTCTATAGATATATTCAGTGAGTTGATTCATGAGTCTCGGAGATATCTCACATGTAATCTAGTGTGTCGGGGTCCCAGACAGTCTATAATGAATTGTCAGCGAGTTTGATTCCAGTAGTAGGAGACCTCACAGTGCTGTGTGTAGACCTTGGGGTCCAGACAGCTATATATGATTCAGTGAGTTGATTCAGTAGTGAGTCTCCACAGTGCTGGTGTGTCGGGGGTTCAGACAGCTATATGATTCAGTGAGTTGATTCAGTAAGTGAGACTCACAAGGCTGGTGTGTCGGGGGTCCAGACAGCTAATATGAATTCAGATGAGTTTTATATTCAGTAGTGAAGACCTCTACAGTTCCGGCTGGTAGTTGTACGGGGGTACAACAGTATCAGTGGAATGTGTTCAGCCGGTGCGTGGGAGAGGCTCTGGGGCTAGACAGCTCTGTCTGCTTGATGTTTTAGTATTAGACTTGAGAGCCTCCGCCTCGTCCTCATCCCCACAACAGAGGAGCTCAGAGTGGACTCTCTAGCGTACCGAGCTCGCCTCCTCACAACCTTCATAGAACACCTCTGGTTAGACATGCCATCACACCACACACATCTTCACTTCTATCAGACCACTCACTTTATAGGAGGTTGGTGTTGAGTGTGTGGGATTTGTTGGTGTTGAGCTGGGCCTGCTCATTGAGGATGTAGGCCAGGTGTTTGTTCCTCTGGGCCTCCGCGTGTCCTGGGACAGGGCCCCGCAGCCTCATGGCCTCCCCAGTACTGCAGCACCGTCACCTTGTCTCCATTTACCCAGTCTGGCTAGGGCAAATTCAGACCACGTGCGGTATTGAGATAGGACTGGAACGCAGGAGTTCTCAGAGGACACCAGCTCCTCCTCCTGTAGGGGAGAGAGGAGAAGGTCAACCTCCTGTAGGGGGGAGAGGAGAAGGTCAACCTCCTGTAGGGGGGAGAGGAGAGGGTTAAATAGGGGAATGACCAAACCCAAATCCCCAAGACACTTGTAGGACTCTAGATCTGAAAGGGTTAGATAGATGTAAGAAAAGGTTATTACCATATGATTTTCTATACCAATCCAATCCTTTCTGATCTACACAGGTCTAGGGAGTAGGGGTTGGTTTAAAATCAAACCAGCAACCAGCCAGCCAATCAAGAGTCAAAGAGAAACAACTATCCCACCTTGATCTTGAGCATGCCCAGTGTGACCTGGAAGAGGACCACAGAGCCCTGGTAGAACAGCAGGTCCCAGATCCTCAGCAGGATGCGGATGTCCACCACACTGGCAAACGATGTCAGGAACCAGTGCAGCGTGATCAGAGACAACTCTGGGGGAGGGGAGGAGACGAAGGGAAGGGTTAGGACACACAGGCAGGTTGTCCTCCTACACTACACCTGGCATTCTTAGCAATGTTTGTGGCCTCTAAACACCAGACTTTAAAAGCCTTGTTATTGCAGATTCCCTGTAGCTCCCCTAGATCCCTATTCACATTAACATTTTAGTCATTTAGCAGACACTTTTATCCAGAGTGACTTACACTAGTGCATTCAATCTTAAGTTAGCTGGGTGAGACAACCACATTTCAGAATCACAGTTCTTTTTCCCCTCAAAGTGGTTACCAGCAAAGTAGGAAAAGACAAGTGAGAGTGTTAAAGTGTAAAGAACCCCCCGTCTCTCTCACCGATGTCGTGCTCCTGCAGAAGCCTGTCCAGGCTTGGTAGGTACTGGACTATGAGCTGTCTGAGGACCCTCTGGTCTGTCTGGACCCCCAGCAGGGTGGAGGAGAAGTAGGAGGGTGGCARCAGGTCCTCGATCAGGGCACACATCATCCACAGCACGTCCTCCTCCTCCAGGAACAGCAGCAGACATGACACCACCTGGGGATGGGGAGAGGGAGGAGAAAAGTAACAGAATAGATCTTTATTGTCCCCGTTGGGCAATTCGGTTGCAGTGAAAATACAGAGTCTGGGCAGATACAAACATATACAAATTACAGTAGAGGCATTACAAACTCCCTAGATTAAAGAGTTAATCAAGAACACAAGATCAAAGTACTATTTAAAATGTGCAGAAAGGGAAGGAGGAGAGAGTGAAAGCTTCTTAACCTTTTCTGAAAGGACCTGGTATCATTACTGCCAGGTCTTGCAGCAAAAGTTAACCTGAGGATACAGAGTCTTGCCCAGCCAGAGAAAAGTTTATTAACCTGGATGTTAATACCCAGGGCGTTCCAGCCAGAGAAAGTTTATCTAACCTGGATGCGAAAATACGCCAGGCCGCTTGACCATGCACAGAGAAAAGTTTATTTAACCATGGCATGCGTCTAATAACCCAGGTCTGCCCAGCCAGAGGAAAGTTTATAATAACCTGGGGATAGGTGATAAATACAGCACACGTCTTGCCAGCCAGATGAAAGGTTTATTACACTCTGCGATGGTAATACGCCAGGTCTTGCCCAGCGCAGAGACAAGTTTGCCCTACCCTAGGATGGTAATTACGTCCACGAGTACTTGCCACGGCAGAGGAAAAGTTTATTAAACCTGAATTAGTAATACGCCACGTTTGCCCGCCAGAGGGAAGAGAGTTTATTAACTGCAGGCATAGTAAATATCGCCAGGTCGTTGCCAAGCCAGAGGAAAGTTTTATTAACCTGATGGTAATACGCCAGGTCTTCCACGCCAGAGAAAGTTATAACCTGATGTAATTACGCCAGTCTTCCAGCCAGAGGAAAGTTTATTAACCTGGATGGTAATACGCCAGTCTTGCCAGCCAGAGGAAAGTTTATTAACCTGGATGGTAAATACGCCAGTCTTGCCAGCCAGAGGAAAGTTTATTAACCTGGATGGTAAATACGCCAGGTCTTGCCAGCCAGAGGAAAGTTTTATTAACCTGGATGGTTAATACGCCAGTTCTTGCCAGCCAGAGGAAAAGTTATTAACCTGGATGGGTAATACGCCAGCGTCCTTTGCCAGCCAGAGGAAAGTTTATTAAACCTGATCGGTAATCACGCAGGTCTTTGCCAGCCAGAGGAAAGTTATTAACCTGGATGGTAATACGCCAGGTCTTGCCAGCCAGAGGGAAAAGTTTATCTAACCTGCATGGGAACTACGCCAGGTCTTGCCAGCCAGAGGAAAGTTTATTTTAACCTGGATGGTAATACGCCAAGGTCTCTTGCCAGCCAGAGAGAAAGTTTATTAACCTGGATGGTAATAGCCAGGTCTTGCCAGCCAGAGCAAAGTGTATAGACCGTAACAACACAATAGAGTACAGTGAAGTCCTACTTACCATGCTGTGCCCTGTCGCAGTAGCCGAATGTCTGGATAGAGCCATGCCAGGCCCCGCAGTACCCGCCTCAGCCTGGGAACACCCACACTCTGCAGGCTGCAGAAACACGCGTTGGAGGGCCATGGTCCGCAATAGGTCCTTCTCTATCTGAGAGAGGAGAGAGAGATGGACGGAGGGGATGAGAGGGGTGGAGAGAGAGGCGGGAAATATTGTTTTTCAACCAATGTGTTGTAAGAGTTTACAGATTTATTAGCATCTATAAATGAATAATCAAACCATTAATAAACCCCTTGTAAATCACTTATATTTTACATATATTTTTTAACAGGTTAACAATGTTTGATCCTCCATCACAGATTTTCATCAAGGGAGAGACAAACATCTTTACCATCAGTACCATTCCACCCCTCCACCTGGAGTCATCTGGATGTACAGTACCTCAGCATCCAGTACCTGTTTGGCAGCAGTGTCTCGTCGTGGTGCTGTTTCTTAACGATCTCTTTGTAGGAGATCTCTGTAGTCCTCTTCTTCTGCAGAGCTCCAGACAGACGCATCCACAACTATCACGACCAGAGGGGGGGGCAGTGAGACAACAGACATCTCTGAATCAGGTTACATACCGTAGTAGGAGTTGGCCCTTTGACCACTTCACCTCCCCTTACTAGTCTGTGTTTCATTCTGTCTTGTCCCTTTGTTAAAACCTCTACTGCTGTGTTTTCCCCCCTCTAGGCCCCTTACCTGAGCGTCTCATGCTGTTGGTATGCCCCCCAGCACCAGGGAGCGGAGCGTTCAGAGCGGGGCAGGACGGGGAGATGAGGTCCCAGTCAGGTCTCCTACGGTGTGTTGTGGTGAACTCCAGGGCCTGCCAGCGCAGCCTCTGCTGGTCCTCTCTCTGGCTCTGGCCTCAGTTCTGGCTCTACACCATCTGGAGGGGGAGGGGGATGGTATTCAACTCAGTTATCTTTGAACAGTGTTATACCCCTGCAATCCTGTTACTTTGGCACTCAGTCTGCTTCCCGTTTTAACGGTTTCTCCTCCTCCACCACAAGGTCTGCTTCCCCTGTTTTAAACGGTTTCTCCTCCTCCACCAAAGGTCGCTTCCCCTGTTTAACGGTTTCTCCTCCTCCACAAAGGTCTGCTTCCCCTGTTTTAACGGTTTCTCCTCCTCCATCAAGGTCTGCTTCCCCTGTTTTAACGGTTTCTCCTCCTCCACCAAGGTTCTGCTTCCACTGTCTCCCCTGTTTTAACGGTTTCTCCTCCTCCACCAAAGTCTGCTCCCCTGTTTTAATGGTTTCTCCTCCTCCACCAAAGGTCTGCTGCTCCCCTGTTTTAACGGTTTCACCTCCTCCACCAAGTCTGCTTCCCCTGTTTTAATGGTTTCTCCTCCACCAAGGTCTGCTTCCCCTGTTTTAACGGTTCTCCTCCTCCACCAAAGGTCTGCTTCCCCTGTTTAATGGTCTCCTCCTCCATCAAGGTCTGCTTCCCCTGTTTTAACGGTTTCTCCTCCCCACCACCAGGTCTGCTTCCACTGTTCTCCCCTGTTTTAATGGTTTCTCCCCCAAAATCTGCTTCCACTGTTCCCTCTGTTTCAATGAATTCTAAACCTCCACCAAAAAAAGTCAAACATCTACACATTGATTAACCCATTAGACAAGGACCCCAACAACAGCCCCAGGTTCAGCGTGTCTCAGTTCCTTTACAGTGGACTACATCTACAGTATCAGCAACAGTCAATAGGATTTCAGCAAGCAGTGCAGGTCACATTTTTACCTTTATTTAACTAGGCAAGTCAGTTAAGCAAATTCTTATTTACAATGACTGCCTTCCCCCGGCCAAACCCTAGACGACACTGGTCCAATGTTGCGCCATCCTATGGACTCCCAATCACGACCGGTTGTGATCCAGCCTGGAATCGAACCAGGAACTCGTAGTGACGCCTCCAGCACCGAGATGCAGTGCCTTAGACCGCTGCACCACTCGGGAGCCCCCAATTCAATGCCTGTGAATTGATCACAGAGCATTGAGTTATCGTCACACGTTGCATACAGCTATGGCTGAAAAAAAATCTAATAGACGATGGCCAGAGCTTACCCATGATGTTGCGTAACGATTTTATTCAATAAGTCAGTTTTAGTCAATGTATGGGAATAGTTGGGAAATGACAAATCCGAAGTGCCCACTTTGTGAAAATGTGTGTGAATGTGGTGTCTTTTCCTATGATATATGACATACACATTATTTTCAGCCTACGTTACATTTCAGGCTGGGTTTTATTTGAGTGTTACCACCAACCAGCATGGCATAGTTTATCATCAGAAACAGGTCCGTATTATTCATTTTCATGACTGAGATGAGCCAAACAGCCTTGTGTCCACTTGTCAACCTGAGCCATGGAGCAAATTAAAATGGGTGTGAAACTTGTTTTTTTTTTACCAGAAATGCATTATCATCCATTGGATAATATATTTTTAATAAAGACTAAGTAAAAAAAAAAAAAAATTATCTATAATTGCGTGATATGATAATATTTTGCAAACCCGCAGCCGTATGGTTTTGACCACTAAAGTTGCTTCTCGACACGTTCCACTGCTTTGATTGGTTGTAACGTTAGCTAGAAACCACACCTGTCTATCAAGATAATGAAAAGACCGTGAAAGAACATTCAAGGAACTTAGTCACGACTTGGCTTTGTTATACCGCAGCGAAGCCCGCCAGTAGCCTACCTCCCAAAGGTTGCACTGTGTCCATTACAATGTAGAAAAAACACATCACTTTCTTTCAATAGTAATCCATATTACCGGAGCGTCATATTTTTTTAACAATTTCGAATGGCGGATTCGTGGCGCAATTTAGGAAAGATTCCTGCCACAACAACAGGATAAAATAGGTGGCGAAGTCAAAGATAGGCCAGTGGTTTCCATCTGTGGAGTAGTTGTCCCTGAATCAATGCTTATGACTTGCCATGACCCAGATTAAATTAGTGTTGAACAACAAGGAAAATCTCCACTGTGTTTTGATCCAGGGAAAAGAGAGGGCTGAGCGCAACCCACCACGGTAGTCAACTCAATCTACTGAATGACTGCTTACATATTGATGGGTGAGTCTAGACCGATGTCATTTAAAACAACCAAATCAGGTTAGAATTGATGCATGCAATGAGTGATACGTATCTGTGATGTAGAAGGTTAGTCCTTTGTTTGCTTTATTAAAAGGTTAGAGTCCTTTGTTAAAGGTTTGAGGCCTCTGTTTTTGTTAAAGCACCATCAGTTAAATAAGCAACAATTGATTAAGGGTGTGAAACCTTGTTTTTGCATAGAAGTGAGTTGCTAGTTGAGTAGCAATTGTTACACGTGTGGTTAATGTAAGCCTTGTGAGCATTCAACAAGCTTTTGAAGTGAACAGAAGTTTTATGGGTAACCAGGCCCTACAGAAACAATGTGTTCTATAGATATGTTTGAATCCTCAAGTGGTTATACAGACACACACATTTTGGGGTTAAATAAAGATATAAACATATATTATACAACTTTTGAAGTTAATGTAATGTCATTGTTAAGTGAGAAAACCACTGGAGAAGGGGGGAGAACACAGTTGGTGGAATTGGTGGCTTTGRCAGAAGCATGCAAACAGGCTGAAGGAAAAACAGCTAATATCTACACAGACTCACGGTACAGACTGAATGCTCTCCACTTACCTGGACAAGTTCACTTTTGAAAATGAAAGCACAGAGAAATCATAGACAGACAAGTAAAAGAGGCGTGGGGAATAACTCCCGAGGGGGGACATGACGTAGTACCAGGACAGTGTGTGATGGTAATAACATATATAACAGAGACATTAGGACCAAAATGGGAAGGTCCTTATCAAGTTTTGCTCATAACGAGGTCAGCAGTGAAAGTCACGATTGATATATGTCACTCATTACAAGGTTGTCCATTTTGATGACAAAGCGGTGCCTGGAGAATAAAGAACTGATTGATTAGCAAATTGGGGGCCAGTCTCAGGTGAAGCAGCACAGTAAGATGATCAGAACCTGATAAGCTTCTATGTTGTACACCGCAGTCATCATATTAGGGATATCTAGGTGAAATGTCCAACATTTTCCTGAAAATCAGGACATGCTTACTTAGGGAAATCTATGTGAAATATACATTTAATAATAATCATTTATCTTGAAACCAGGACATGTTACTTTCACTTTTTTTTTCCTTATTACAGGTTATGAGAATCTACCGTCTGAAGCAATCTCTCTTGACCCAAGGCCTGTACCTGAAGTGATCCAAGATCACCAGTGAAGTGTTAGAAGTCCTTATCAACCAGTGGAAGAAAGTAGAATTTCTCACTACCGACAGCTGTCAGAACCTCATATTAATAGTTAACTATGTGGGACTGATTACCAGTGTGGAAGAGCTGGTCACTTTTAAAGGACTTGGGTGAATGATTACCTTGACAATAGGACGATTGAATATTGTCTTGCAGACTATTATTTGTGAGTTTCCTCCTAATACAGAATGTGATAGGAATCGTAAGGACATCATCATTACACCTGTTAATACTTATTTATTTTCTATAACATTGTTAGAATCTATTTCTTATTGTAAACAGCAAGTTAAAATATGCCCTTTGCGCTTTATAGAAATGCAAGGTGTTTAATGTAAATCATTTTATGCTTACTTCTGTTTTTTTTATACTGTGTATTTTTTTTATGTTTCTAAAAATAAATTTTAAGTATATGTATTTTTAAAATGGTCTAGGGGGAGTGTAAGAATATTTTTAAGATAATACACAACGCAGAGGACTAAAAGTCAAGAGGACTAAAGGTCAAGAGGGAATTAACGATCAATGGAAATAGTGTTTTTTCTGTAATATGGAATTAATGATCAACGGTCAGAAACACGGGGGAATTTGTCGAGGATTGAGCCTGAAACAGGATACTTATTGGCCATTGGCCAAAGGAATTCTAATTGGTCAACCACAGGCTAGGGTTGGTTTATAAAACTACATCCTGTCCCTTTGTTCTGTGGAAAGAATCACTGAGGACAGTATGCCTGGTTGGCAACTGCTCGGCTCCGACCACAAGCCACTACAGAGGGTAGTGCGAACCGCCCAGTGCATCTGGGCGGTTCACTGGGCCAAGCTTCCTGCCATCCAGGACCTCTATACCAGGCAGTGTCAGAGGAAGGCCCTAAAAATTGTCAAAGACTCCAGCCACCCTAGTCAGACTGCTCTCTCTGCTACCGCACGGCAAACGGTACCGTAATGCCAAGTCTAGGTCCAAGAGGCTTCTAAACAGCTTCTACCCCCAAGCAATAAGACTCCTGAACAACTAATCAAATGGCTACCCAGACTGACTGCATTGCTCCTCTTTTACACCGCTACTACTCTGTTGTTACCATCTATGCATAGTGACTTTAATAACTCTACCTACATGACATATTACCTCAACTAACCGGTGCCCCCGCACATTGACTCTGTACCGGTACCCCCCTGTATATAGTCTCACTATTGTTATTTTCTGCTGCTCTTTAATTACTTGCTACTTTTATTTCTTATTCTTATCCATTATTTTTTTTAAACTGCATTGTTGGTTAGGGGCTCGTAAGTAAGCATTTCACTGTAAGGTCTACACCTGTTTGTTTAATGCGTGTGACTAATAAAATTTGATTTGAATGAAAATCTACCTCTCAGCATAACATCTATGATTTGTCCTCTTTGAATAAACCTATTTTCTCCCCCTGAATTGTTTGGGTCTGTGTTATTGAAGATAACATCGACTGCTAAACACATCCATAGACCAGCAGGCTAACCTTTTGAATACGGTGTAGATAAAAAGAAAACCAGCAACAGATAACATTATCTAGCTAGATAAACGTTAGAAAGACAGCCAGCAAGCTAGATAAGGTTAGCATGCTAGCTAGCTACACTGACAGCTGTCAGTGCCCTATTTGTTGATGTTTATCAACTCCACATGTAAATTCCCACACCTAATTCGTGAGTAATTAAACTCAGGACCCTGTCTTTCAAAGATAATTACGAAAAATCTAAATAACTTCACAGATCTTTATTGTAAAGGGTTTAAACACTGTTTCCATGCTTGTTCAATGAACCATAAACAATTAATGAACATGCACCTGCGGACGGTCATTAAGACACTAACAGCTTACAGACATAGGCAATTAAGGTCACAGTTATGAAAACTTAGGACACTAAAAGAGCCTTTCTAATGACTCTGAAAAACACCAAAAGAAAGATGCCCAGGGTCCCTGCTCATCTGCGTGAACATGCCCTAGGCATGCTGCAAGGAGGACAAGATAGTAGAGACGACGCTGCAATGTGGATGCATGGCGTGCAGGTGCAAATGAGCAGTGCAGATGTGCACAATTGCAATGTCCGTACTGTGAGACGCCTAAGACAGAGCTACACGGAACAGCTGATCATCCTCGCAGTGGGCAGACCACGTGTAACACCCTGCACAGATCGGTGCATCCGAACATCACACCTGCGGGACAGGTACAGGATGCAACAACTGCCCAAGTTACAGGAACGCACAATCCCTCCATCAGTCTCAGACTGTCTGCAATAGGCTAGAGAGGCTGGACTGAGGGCTTGTAGGCCTGTTGTAAGTAGGTCCTCACCAGACATCACCGGCAACAACGTCGCCTATGGGCACAAACCCACCGTCGCTGGACCAGACAGGACTGGTCAGGACCAGATAGTGCTCTTCACTGACGAGCCGCAAGTTTTGTCTCACCAGGGGTGATGGCCGGATTCGTGTTAATCGTCGAATGAATGAGCGTTACACCGAGCCTGTACTCTGGAGCGGGATCGATTTGGAGGTGGAGGGTCCGTCATGGTCCTGCGGCGGTGTGTCAGAGCATCATCGGACTGAGCTTGTTGTCTTGCAGACATCCTCCTCCCTCACGTGGTACCCTTCCTGCAGGCTCATCCTGACATGACCTTCTACCTTACTGCTCGTTCTGTGCGTGATTTCCTGCAAGACAGGAATATTCAGTGTTCTGCCATGGCCAGCGAAGAGCCCGGATCTCAATCCCATTGAGCACGTCTGGGCCTGTGTTGATCAGAGGGTGAGGGGTAGGGCCATTCCCCCCAGAAATGTCCAGGAACTTGCAGGTGCCTTGGTGGAAAGTGGGGTAACATCTCAAGCAAGAAACTGGCAAATCTGGTGCAGTCCATGAGGAGGAGTGCACTGCAGTATTAATGCAAGCTGGGTGGCCACGCTTGATACTGACTTTCGATTTTGCCA